>NC_056727.1:1101398413-1101703413 GCF_019279795.1 Protopterus annectens | reverse complement strand
CCTCAGTATCTGAGCCTTTGATTCAGGAAGACCAAGGCAGATTCCATCTTTGCAGTGATACAGTGGATCATCTATTTGTCTTTGCATCATGGGAGTTTAGCAGTATTATCTACATTTTTTTTGCGGAATGGAAGAAAGTATCAAATCTTGTGAGCTCCAAAAGCTGACAGCATTATGCCACTTACATTTAAATAGCAAGAGTTGTGTTGCAAAGTACCACAGCAAAATGTATCAACTTGTTTAAATGTAGGCAGTGGCCAGTTGATCAAGTTTTAACTGTCTGAACCCAGCTGGTCAAATCAGCTTTAGATTTTAAGTTATTTCCTAAATAGGTGTGCACGGTGGTATTCCTGCTTGTGTGAGATTGCTATGTGCTATGTGTGTTATATTCTAGACAAGTATGCACATGGAATTGCTATTTGTGTAAGATTGCTTTGTGATATTTTCAGCAGTTTCTCTTTTAGTCACTATTGTAGCACCATGGAAATAATACACATAATTTGAAGTGTGGGGGTCTTGACCCCATATGGAGGTGCAGGAGGGCTTTCCCCCAGTTGGGCAGGTAGTTTTTGGCATGTTGTGCTCTCAATTGTGATAACGTATTTTATTTTTGTTTAATTGTGTCTCCATCATTTATTAGGGAAACAATTACTTACATCCAGCTGCGAAGATCCACTGCCATTTAAAGCAGTACAGCAGTATCTGGTCAGTCGAGGGAATCAGAGGCAGGAATCAATCTCTTAGAAAATTAACTAATCATTTTCAGTTCTTATATTAGCAACTTGCTTAGTTATAAAAAAAGATATATCAGGCTCATGTTTGGTATCCATCATTAGAAGAACTGTTGTATAATACATTTCCAGTTTGACAATGTATACCTAGTGTAAGCAACTTCATTTATGAAAAGATGGCTGTTGTCATTGTTGGTGCATGAAAAGATGGCTGTTGTCATTGTTGGTGCTGTTTACTCATTTATTTAAGTTTGACTCTTCAAGACCTTGAGGATCTAATATATTGTTGCCTTTGTCCTTAGGGTTTTAACAAATATTCTAGAGGGGATGTGCTGTGTAAATTCATTCAAATGTTTTATTGTATATTTCTTTGCTATGTTTTTTCCTTAGGGTTATAATACCTCTTACTATATTGTATTGTGGAGCTTTATCTATATTTGCTTAACTGTTTTATTGTAAATTGTTCACTGTATTCATCTTCAGTTTTGTAAATTTGCTTGCTTACTTGTACTGTGGAACTTTTCTCACCAGGCCTCCACTGAAAAAGGGCTTTTGCTATCCTGGTTAACAAATGTCAAATAAATAAATATTTAGTCTGATCTGTCTGCCATGACATCCTTTCTTGGGTGCTCCTAGATTGTCTAACTCATGGCTTCACAGAAATCCACAAGCCCCTTCACAGCACAAGACAATCCTCAAGAAGGGAATTAAAATCATTGTCCTTACTGAATCACAGCTTGTTCATGATGGCAGTCAAAGTGAAAACAATGGTATTTAAATTCTAGTAATGAGAACTAAAAATTCAACAAAATAAATTAGAGTTCTATGGTTTTATATTTTCATGCCCAGGTATATCATCTGTTCCCCTAATGGCACAGACAATACAAAATGCACTAGCACCAAAGATGCAGACAATTAAGGTTCCTTTATTGATGGTCAGTATTAATGAGAGTTTTCATTTGGTTTTCTACTGTCACTGAAGCTCAGAGGAATGGTAGCAAGAAATCCTAACCATGAACATTGACAGAGTTACGCACCACCAGGAAATGTGTAATGTAAAATACTGGTCAACATCTGATAAAGTAACAGACCTTCACTGAAACAGATATTTTTGTTTGAAGGCACTCCCATGTGGAACGCATCACTGCCACATAACCCTTAATTTTAATAATACCCTTCGATGTTATTGCAACATGCAGAAACAACAATGTTCTAAACATCATTAAAAACAGCTGCTTTGTCTCTTGGATGTCTTATTCATAGAGAAAGGAAAACACCAAATGGTTGGGATAACACATCCCTAAATATGCATTAGGCACCCAAAAACAAGCAAAAATAACCTGCACCAGAGGTATAGTGGGAGAAAGCCCTGATCACAGCCCAGATGACCCATGTTTGATTAGTGGCTTGGGTGTCTGACAGAACATGTAAAGGGATTGACATGCACATCATTTTAAGTAGAGTTGCTGCTACTGAGATTTGTCTGCATACATCAACTGGACATAAGCTGATTTAAGTATATTTCCTTCATTTTATTGTGGTTGTTATAACTTGGGGACTGATTTCTCAGATCTAGCTCTGTTGAAACTGTCTTGTGTGTGTGTCTGAAGCTCTGCACTAGTTGTTAAACTGCTCTGAAATTCCTTTAAGTGTTAATTAGCTTGGGGGGGTTTCTGATAACTTTAAAACCTGTGTTGGTTACATCTCTGGTAATCATTTTAAGTAGAGTTGCTGCTACTGAGATTTGTCTGCATACATCAACTGGACATAAGCTGATTTAAGTATATTTCCTTCATTTTATTGTGGTTGTTATAACTTGGGGACTGATTTCTCAGATCTAGCTCTGTTGAAACTGTCTTGTGTGTGTGTCTGAAGCTCTGCACTAGTTGTTAAACTGCTCTGAAATTCCTTTAAGTGTTAATTAGCTTGGGGGTTTTCTGATAACTTTAAAACCTGTGTTGGTTACATCTCTGGTAATCATTTTAAGTAGAGTTGCTGCTACTGAGATTTGTCTGCATACATCAACTGGACATAAGCTGATTTAAGTATATTTCCTTCATTTTATTGTGGTTGTTATAACTTGGGGACTGATTTCTCAGATCTAGCTCTGTTGAAACTGTCTTGTGTGTGTGTCTGAAGCTCTGCACTAGTTGTTAAACTGCTCTGAAATTCCTTTAAGTGTTAATTAGCTTGGGGGTTTTCTGATAACTTTAAAACCTGTGTTGGTTACATCTCTGGTAATCATTTTAAGTAGAGTTGCTGCTACTGAGATTTGTCTGCATACATCAACTGGACATAAGCTGATTTAAGTATATTTCCTTCATTTTATTGTGGTTGTTATAACTTGGGGACTGATTTCTCAGATCTAGCTCTGTTGAAACTGTCTTGTGTGTGTGTCTGAAGCTCTGCACTAGTTGTTAAACTGCTCTGAAATTCCTTTAAGTGTTAATTAGCTTGGGGGGTTTTCTGATAACTTTAAAACCTGTGTTGGTTACATCTCTGGTAATCATTTTAAGTAGAGTTGCTGCTACTGAGATTTGTCTGCATACATCAACTGGACATAAGCTGATTTAAGTATATTTCCTTCATTTTATTGTGGTTGTTATAACTTGGGGACTGATTTCTCAGATCTAGCTCTGTTGAAACTGTCTTCCCCATTTGGTGGCTTTTGCAGTGCCCGCCCCACTGTAGATTTGATCTAGGACACTCCCCCAGTCCCTTCTCTTTACCGCATTCTCTCTAATAAACCCTTTCTGCACTTGCTTTTAGTCCTTTTTAATTTAATTACATTTTTTTCATACTGTGTGTGGACTAATATTGCTACATACTCAAGTGTGCCAGCTTGCACTGCATGTGAATTGTTTTTATAGCATTTACTGTCTGTTTTTTTCCTTGTCGCTGTAAAAAAAAACAAAAAACAACAAAAAAAAATTCTCTTGTTTTCCTGCCTTACTGAACTAGAGTAGTCCAGTTTCAGAGTTGCTGATCCCTGGGCTTTGTTTTTAGTTCCTGTTACTGATCCATTGCCTTATTAGGAAGGAGGGAAGTTTCTTTGCTTACCAGTGGGAGTGGGAAGCACTGAGCGCCTTTTGTCCGATTTGGTGAAGTTTCAGCCAGAAACTAGTAGTCCATTGGTCGTTTGGGCCAGTTCCTAGCTCCTTTCAGCCCCTGCTATAAAACACGCTAAACACGCGTTTTCCAGCTTGTACCAACTCAGCACAGATCCTCGTGGTGGCCTGCAGAGTGATCCAAGCAGCAGAGAGCTAAAAGAGTGACTTTCTACCAGATATAAGTATTTTTGTGGCTTTCCCACTGTTATTAAGCTAGCGACTGCATTTCGCCTGTTTTACTGCTACTTTAAGTGATTTCTGCATTTTACACTGTTTATTGCACTTTAAGTTACTAATTGTTGCAAATTGTTTCTGTAGGCTACACACTAAAGTGCGCTAGCCGATTTACAGCATTTATAGCATTTACTGTCTGTTTTTTTCCTTGTCTCTGTAATAAAACAAAAAATCTCTTGTTTTCCCGCCTTACTGAACTAGAGTAGTCCAGTTTCAGAGTTGCTGATCCCTGGGCTTTGTTTTTAGTTCCTGTTACTGATCCATTGCCTTATTAGGGAAGAGGGAAGTTTCTTTGCTTACCAGTGGGAGTGGGAAGCACTGAGCAGCCTTTCTGTCCGATTTGGTGAAGTTTCAGCCGGAAACTAGTAGTCCATTGGTCGCTTTGGGCCAATTCCTAGCTCCTTTCAGCCCCTGCTATAAAACACGCTAAACACGCGTTTTCCAGCTTGTACCAACTCAGCACAGATCCTCGTGGTGGCCTGCAGAGTGATCCAAGCAGCAGAGAGCTAAAAGAGTGACTTTCTACCAGATATAAGTATTTTTGTGGCTTTCCCACTGTTATTAAGCTAGCGACTGCATTTCGCCTGTTTTACTGCTACTTTAAGTGATTTCTGCATTTTACACTGTTTATTGCACTTTAAGTTACTAATTGTTGCAAATTGTTTCTGTAGGCTACACACTAAAGTGCGCTAGCCGATTTACAGCATTTATAGCATTTACTGTCTGTTTTTTTTCCTTGTCTCTGTAATAAAACAAAAAATCTCTTGTTTTCCCGCCTTACTGAACTAGAGTAGTCCAGTTTCAGAGTTGCTGATCCCTGGGCTTTGTTTTTAGTTCCTGTTACTGATCCATTGCCTTATTAGGGAGGAGGGAAGTTTCTTTGCTTACCAGTGGGAGTGGGAAGCACTGAGCAGCCTTTCTGTCCGATTTGGTGAAGTTTCAGCCAGAAACTAGTAGCCTTTCTGTCCGATTTGGTGAAGTTTCAGCCAGAAACTAGTAGTCCATTGGTCGTTTTGGGCCAATTCCTAGCTCCTTTCAGCCCCCTGCTATAAAACACGCTAAACACGCGTTTTTCCAGCTTGTACCAACTCAGCACAGATCCTCGTGGTGGCCTGCAGAGTGATCCAAGCAGCAGAGAGCTAAAAGAGTGACTTTCTACCAGATATAAGTATTTTTTGTGGCTTTCCCACTGTTATTTAAGCTAGCGACTGCATTTCGCCTGTTTTACTGCTACTTTAAGTGATTTCTGCATTTTACACTGTTTATTGCACTTTAAGTTACTAATTGTTGCAAATTGTTTCTGTAGGCTACACACTAAAGTGCTAGCCGATTTACAGCATTTATAGCATTTACTGTCTGTTTTTTCCTTGTCTCTGTAATAAAACAAAAAAAAATCTCTTGTTTTCCTGCCTTACTGAACTAGAGTAGTCCAGTTTCAGAGTTGCTGATCCCTGGGCTTTGTTTTTAGTTCCTGTTACTGATTCATTGCCTTATTAGGGAGGAGGGAAGTTTCTTTGCTTACCAGTGGGAGTGGGAAGCACTGAGCAGCCTTTCTGTCCGATTTGGTGAAGTTTCAGCCAGAAACTAGTAGTCCATTGGTTGTTTTGGGCCAATTCCTAGCTCCTTTCAGCCCCTGCTATAAAACACGCTAAACACGCGTTTTCCAGCTTGTACCAACTCAGCACAGATCCTCGTGGTGGCCTGCAGAGTGATCCAAGCAGCAGAGAGCTAAAAGAGTGACTTTCTACCAGATATAAGTATTTTTGTGGCTTTCCCACTGTTATTTAAGCTAGCAACTGCATTTCGCCTGTTTTATTGCTACTTTAAGTGATTTCTGCATTTTACACTGTTTATTGCACTTTAAGTTACTAATTGTTGCAAATTGTTTCTGTAGGCTACACACTAAAGTGCGCTAGCCGATTTACAGCAATTACTGTCTGTTTTTTTCCTTGTCTCTGTAATAAAACAAAAAATCTCTTGTTTTCCGCCTTACTGAACTAGAGTAGTCCAGTTTCAGAGTTGCTGATCCCTGGGCTTTGTTTTTAGTTCCTGTTACTGATCCATTGCCTTATTAGGAAGGAGGGAAGTTTCTTTGCTTACCAGTGGGAGTGGGAAGCACTGAGCGCCTTTTGTCTGATTTGGTGAAGTTTCAGCCAGAAACTAGTAGTCCATTGGTCGCTTTTGGGCCAATTCCTAGCTCCCTTCAGCCCCTGTTATAAAACACGCTAAACGCTGTAAGCTGATTTAGCTGAGTTACCACTGTTGCACACAAGAGCAGCGGCGGTTAAACAAGGTTAAACTATTTGGGCCATCTAAATTCCACTCTTCCAATTTTCCCTTAAAACTACCTTCCTCGAGCTGTACTGCTGATCTAACCAGCATATCCTATAACTGAAAAGTTCATCTCTACTTGATTCCCAAGTAGACTATTCTCTATCTGTAAAGCCTAGCACTTACTCCTACAGTACTTGCACCTTGATAAAGCACTCTTATTATAGATAGTACCCCACCAGCCTAAAACCCACTTCCCCCGGAGTCCTTTGAAAGTCTCTTTATCTACTACTTCTAGTATGTCGAGGGATCAGTTGCTAGTGTCCTCTCCAGCTCAACTGGTGAACCTGGGAATATTGAGGCAATGTTACAACTGCCTCATGTACACAGACAATCCTCTCCTTCTCCCACAAAACACAAATACATGCGAGAGATGCAACTATACGGCCAAACTGGAGGCTGAGCTCTCTCAACATAGGACTGGCAAGACCAGACAGGAGGAGAAGGTAACCACACACAATACATACCCAGTCACACATGGTACCATCACAACTTCAAATCATACACATACTCACACAAAGACATACTCGGAGGCTCTGATCAAAATTTACCAAAACAGCAGAGGCCACCAAAGCAGACACCCAAACAACTACCACCTCACGACCCAACACATGCAACACATAGACCACACAGTCAGAGTGTCAAACAGTCACAGCCCTTAAGGCCAAACAAAATGCCAGACACACTTGTCATTGGTGATTCCATAGTCAGACACACTGACGTCCCGCTCACCAGACTGAGTAAAGAGAAGGTCACAGTAAGCTGCCTGTCAGGCGCTAGAATCCGCCACATAACGCAAGCACTCAGGTCTCTCAACAGCAGGTACAAGTACGACTCAGTCATTGTCCACGCTGGTGTCAACGACCTGAGACGCACCTCCTTGGACTACATGAAAAGGGACATCGAGGAGCTCTCTGATTATGTAGCCCAGGCAGGTATGACCCTGACCTTGAGCAGTATCCTACCTTCACCTAGAATGATGCCACAATACAGTGATAAGATGATCAGCTTTAATAATTGGCTTAAATTCTGGTGTCATTCAAAGGGGATCCAATGTCTGTCTGCCTGGGATGACATGCTGGACAAGCCACGCTGCTTTGCAAGGGACGGCTTGCACCTGTCACCCCTGGGCTTCCGCATATTGGCAAAGGCTCTTGCCACCCCCATAGTGCCTTTTTTAGGCAAGGCTCAAATTCTAAACCTACCACCCTAGTACACCAAAAAGGAAAAAAACTAAGGGTAATGCTGCTCAATGCCAGAAGTCTCAATCTCAAGATGCACGCACTCGAGGCCCTTCTCAATATGGAAAACATCGATGTCTGTGCTGTGACAGAAACCTGGTTCAAGGCTCCTGAGAGCACCCCAGCACTAACAGGTTTCACCTCATATCATGCGTTCCGGCCCCAAAATCCGGACAACACCAAGAAAGGAGGGGTGTCCATATTCATAAAGGACACCCACACCTCAAGGTTGGTGGCAACGCATGATGCATCGGAGACCATCCAGGTGCAATTAACCATAGGCAAGACTGCTCTGCAATTTGTAGCATGTTACAGGCCACCCTCTCAAACTCAGGAACCTCACATGGCCTTCCTGAAAACATTGGAGGGATAAATGTATCTCCAAACACCATCATACTAGGTGACTTTAACTACCCTAATATAGACTGGGAACACTACTCAAGCCCGAACACTCTAACCCAAAGATTCCTGGAGTTCATAAACTCAAATGCCATGGAACAACTAGTCACCATCCCCACAAGAGGAGAAAACATACTTGATCTCATCATCACGAACATGGGATCAAAATGTTCAACACCGAAGTATACCCCTCACTGGTGAGATCAGATCATAAACTAATCTCGCTGGAGGTCCTCATCCCGCCCACCTGAAACAAAAAGACCACAGTGAAAAACTTCTCAAAAGCCGATTTCACACTTCTAAAACTAGTGTGGTCTCCTTTAAGGCCCCTGAGCCAGTGGTAAACATTACTCAAACCGCTGAATCACTTACAAATGCCTTCTACCAGCACCTACAGGACTGCATGGATCAGGCAATCCCAAACAAAACTAAGACTCTCTGTACCAAAGGCAAGCGTCCAGTCTGGTGGACCCCAGCCATAAACAAGCTCTACAACAAAAGGAGGAAGCTACTACAAGATAGAGCAAAATCCTTGAAAGGTAAGACACCTTTGATCATTATAAGTAAAAACTAAGAGCTCTCATAAAATCATCCAAGGCAAATTTTGAGAGAAAAATCGCCAAGGACTCTAAAGAGAATCATAAGGCCTTCTTTAGCTATGTTAGAAACCTAGGAGGAAACTCCCAGATATGCTCAGAATTAGTTCAAAATGATGTGAAAATTACTGAACCTACACACATTGCCAACATA
This sequence comes from Protopterus annectens, assembly GCF_019279795.1. Lineage (NCBI taxonomy): Eukaryota > Metazoa > Chordata > Ceratodontiformes > Protopteridae > Protopterus > Protopterus annectens. The sequence continues at coordinate 1,101,694,617 of NC_056727.1, read as the reverse complement.
CTGGCTGACAGGTTCAGTGCAAACTTCTCCCCTCCCCAAAAGGAGAGATATCTATTCCAGAGGATTGTAGCCCCCAAACATCTCCAACGCCCAGGTGAGAACTGCCTCACTAAGGCAAAACACAGCATCCATGGGACCGGATGGTGTCCCCGGCTGTGTGCTTCATGAACTCAATGAGGAATTAAACCCACAGTTAGGACAGCTGTTTAATCTTAGCCTCACCTCAGGATACGCACCCAAGGAGTGGCGACGGCGACTGTGGTCCCACTTCATAAGGGCGGTGCCTCCACAGACCCTGGAAATTACCGCCCCATTAGCTTGACAAGCCTTATCTGCAAAGCCATGGAGAGGATCATAATGGAACTCATAAATAAAGACATAGGGAACTTGCAGACTTTGGATCCAACTCAGTTTGGCTTTGTCAAAGGCAGATCCTGCCTCTTAAACTTGGTTGACTTTTTCGAGACAGTCACCAAGGCCATTGATGAGGGAAAGGCAGTCCATACAGCCTACCTCGACCTGGCAAAGGCCTTCACACAATACCCCACTCAGGTATCATCGAAAAACTCATCAGCTTGAATGTAAACCCATACATCACAAGATGGGTTGCAAACTGGCTAAGTGACAGAACCCACAGGGTCAGAGTTGCTGGAGCCATGTCAGACTCAAAGCCTGTCACAAGTGGTGTCCCACAGGGCTCAGTCCTGGGTCCACTCTTGTTCGGCATCTACTTTTCTGAAGTACAAGCAAACACAGGAGGGTTATGGCTGACAAAGTTTGCAGATGACTGCAAACTGGGCCATAGTCGAAAACACATCTGACACAGATATCCTCCAGAAGGGCCTCACAGAAATGGATAACTGGTGCCAGAGCCATGGCCTGAAGTTAAACGCCAAAAATGCATAGTCATACCCTTTGGGAAAAACAAGGCTACCCCTAGCTACCATATAGGTGGCAATCCACTGAGCACAAAAAAAGTCATCAGAGATCTGGGGACCCAGGTTGACAGTAGCCTTCGCTTGACACTCATGTTGCTAAAGTAGTTAGGAAAACCTTCTATATCACCCACCTGATCATGAAGGGATTCACATCTAGATCAAGGGAGGTCATCGTCTCCCTGCACTCACCACTTATTAGACCTATGATTGAGTACAATGCCCCGTTCGGAATGTATCTGCCCAGACACCTGCTGCAGCTTGAAAGGCCCCAAAAGTTCCTCACCAAAAGGATAAAGGGTCTCAAAAATATGTCTTATGCTGCCCGACTGAAAGAACTCCAGCTCTATTCAGTCTCATACCGCTTGCGCAGAGGTGACCTGTGCCTGACATATAAGGCCATGTCAAACCCAGATTTGATGAATATGCTTCACCTCAACAGATCTAGTTCCCTCAGTACCACAAGGGCGGAGACTTAAACCTTGACACGGTTATAAATAGAACGTGCTGGAGGGACAGATTCATCACCCAGAGACTCCCTATGCTGTGGAACAAAATCCCGGTACATGTGAGGCAGAGCACCTCTCTGGTCTTGTTCAAGAGGAATCTTGACCAATGGATGGGAGATTGCAGATATACCCCAGGGATTACTTCAGCGTCACTGCTTGACAGAGGCACAGCAAAATGATAGGCATAGTTTTTATTCAAACTAAAGGGGTGGCGAAAGCCACATAACTATGGGCTAGGCTTATAAATGCCCTTGGGCAGATAGCCTAGTATGAACCTATGAACCTATGAACCTATGTGGGGGTGGGGGGAGGATGGTGTTTCTCACCCATCTCAAGCCACATCTCTTATGACAGATCCTTGGTTAATCAGAACACTAGGAGTGTATCCATGATGTCTATTAACTTCATATAGTTTTGACTAAGAGAAGGTCATTAATATACAAAAAATAATCATTACGACATTTAATTAGTGAACCCACTCTGACAAGCCTTAATATGATTGTTTTATGTGGTTTCTGTAAAGTTCAGTGCAGAGATTATTTTAGAATGTTAGCTTCTCTGTGAAAGACAGCATCTGAGCCTGAAATTTTAAGTGTGAAGCTATTCTGTGCGTAAAGTGAAATTCAGCACTTTTATATAGAACGTTTGTGTTATTTATTTTAAGATATAAAACAGTAGGTCTGTGTTCATGACTTCAAAGTAGTAAGTGCATAAATCTGATGTGAAGTTAAATGGAATGTTAACTGTGTTCAAAATGTATTCCTGCCTCTCCATTATTCAATGGTATTACAATTGAGTACTTTGAGTACTATTTGAATATTACAGCAATGATGTGAAATAATTCATGGAAACAAGGCAAAGGCACTTCTGGCAGATGATTTATTAGGGAAGAAAAGTCTTAATGTAAGGTAGTATGCCAAGTACTGAACATCTGTGCAAGTAAAATGCAATGTTTCCTTGAGTAGTCATGTTGTTTTATAATATTACAGTTTTTAAGTCAATAGGTGCCTTACATCTCGCTAGAAACAATAAATCAGCAAAGGTATTCAAAAATAAGCTTCAAACACTCCTGAACACCACCCAACTGAGTGAAAAAATTAAGGTGTCTTTCTTTTTGATTTGCTTCATTGTGTTTAGTGGAATCTTTAGAAATATTTTTTTTTCTAAGCAAAAAATTATCACCTCTGTTAATACAACAGTCTCAAACTCTCCTGAACATTGTCCAAGTATGTAAAAAATGAAGGTGTCTTGCTTTTTAATCTGCTTCATTGTTTTCAGTGGAGTACTTAGAAATAGTTTTCTTTTCTAAAAAAGATGAGAATTTATATTAACACAACAGTCCAGATCTGTATATAAACTGCCAGCTACATCAATCTAAACAGCAGAACACGAGTTGCAGCAAAGTATCAGGTCTATAGACAATTACTTGGCATGCAGTCCAGAAGACCATTAAGTTACCTTGCCCAATTTTTGAACTGACTCTGGTGGATTGTCTGGCAAAGTGCCTTGCTTAGAATCATGCAGTAGACAAATGGAGGCCTAGAAATGCAGCTCATTACATGGCTTATAACTTAAATCTTCCATGCTAAATGTGATTATCGGAAAAAGTCTATAATGCTACAAGAAGCTACAGCACTCACTGGAGATAATGCAAACACACACACACACTCTCTCTCACACACACACACACACACACACACACACACACACACACACACACACACACACACACACACAGACACACACACACACACACACACACACACACACACACACAAAAGGGTGACTTACCTGTAAGTTGTCTTGTTTATGAGTGTGAGTCTTGGGGGTGGGCCTTCCACTTGTCTGATTCAAATGAGTGGCACGCATCCACTCAGCAGATTCAGTAAAAAAAAAAAATACAAGATAGGTAAAAAAATAATAATAATGTATCTATTACATAAGGTGGAAGAGGATAGCCACAGCAGCAACAATAGGTTGCTAGCATACCTCTCAGCTGTCCAGATCTTCATGGATTGTTCGGCATATGTCTCAAACATCTGTCTTCTAAATGAGGAGCACTGTCCTCATAATGTGGCACTAATGGGCAAAATGTGGAACAATTGCACTAACAACTTCAACATGGAAGCTCATAGGGTGGTTAAACTGTGATGTTTTATTTGCAGAATAGTTCTTTCAATTAATTAATATGAATTAGTTCTATTTAGCATAGGATTATAGGGTCATAGAAAGTTATTATGCTATCGACCCGGAGGTCATTTCAAGCCTAGCCATTTCATCCCAATGTAATACCACAGATACTCTTGTGCATGCAGATGTCACATTTAAGGCCCGTGGTTTATGGCCCTGTGTGTGACGTCCCATGCAACTACAGCATCCAAACTGAAGCTTTTGTATAGGAGCCGATGTACAGGTCGCCTGAGGCAGGAAATCCCACGCCAAGAATACTGCAATACGGAAGAGGACATCTGTGGTATGGTAAGATTTTACACAACTATTCTTTCTGCACTACTTGTCCTGGTAGCCAGGATTGTATTTATTAATGACTGTCCAGGAGGGTTGTGGGCACTATCTCCAGTAAGAATTTATGACGTCCGATCCACTCATCCAGGTTCCTTTTGAACAGTGTCATAGAGGTGCTCTGCTTCACATGAATTGGCAGCCTATTCCAAAGATGCAGCAGTCAGTGGGAGACAGATCTGTCCCTCCAGTTGTCCTATTCAAGTCACAGGCCATATTTATGTCCTGGAAATGGATAGATCTAGTCCCCTTTGATTTACAGATGTGCAGTAAATTCATTCGGTTTGGATCAGAAATTGCATTGTAAGCCAGACATAAGTCTCCCCTAAGAAGTCTATATGATACTGAGTATAGTGATAGGGACTTTAGTCAGTCTGTGTAAGGCACTTGCTGGAGTCCCTTGAGCTTCTTAGTTAGAAACATCTGAGGTGTCTCCAATTGCTGCAGGTTCTTTGTACGGTACATGCCGAAAGTGGTGCTATACTCAATTATGGGCCTGATTAGTGATGAGTATAGAGGGGTTATAACCTCCTTTGCTCTAGAGGCGATGCCTTTGTTAATCACTTGTGCTATGTAGAAAGCCTTCCTTACTACAGTAGACACATTGTGGTCAAAGTTACGGTCGCAGTCTACTTGTGATCCCAGATCACTTACCACTTTGTAGGTACATAGGGTATTGTTGTTAATTTGAAGGGATATTGTTTTTACCAGAGGGAATGATGATGCATTTCTTTGCATTCTGTTTGAGACTGTGACTAAGACACCAGTCATTGCTCTGTGTAAGACCCTGTTGAAGTATGCTGTCATCATTTGGGGTTTCAATAATTGTACCCAGTTTGCAGTCATCCGCAAGCTTGGTCAGCCACAACCCCTTAGTTTTGGCCTGAGCTTTTGAGAAGTATATACCAAACAGTAGGGGGCCCAGCACTGACCCTAGTGGCAACCCACTGATACAGGTCTGCTGGTTGATGTGAAGTCAACCATTTTAATAGTGTGTGATTAGTTCGTGAGCCAGTTGGCAACCCATCTTACAAAAAGGGGTTTACATTCAGTTTGCTAAGTTTATCGGTAATGCCTGACTGTGGGATTTTGTCAAATGTCTTTGCCAAGTCAAGGTATTCTGTATGCATAAATTTGCCCTCGTCAGTGACCCTGATCACATTTTTGAAGAACTCCACCAGATTTAACAAGCAGGATCTGCTCTTGAAAAGCCCAAATTGGGTCAGATCCAGGGTTTGGAGTTCACCTATCTTTATTTATGAGGTCCATGATGATACATTTCATGGCTTTACAGATGAGGCTGGTCAGACTTATGGGTCTACAGTTCCCTGGGTCTGTTGCTAAGCCACCTTTGTGAAGGGGAAGAACTGTTGCTGTTCTTCATTCTGCAGAAACAAAGCCAGTATTTTGGCTGTGATTGAATAGGGTACTTAATGGTGATGCTAGTTCATGTTTTAATTTGATTAGAAGGCAGCCTGGGATGCCATCTGGTCCCATAGAGGCTCTGATTTTTCCTTAGACAAGACTTTAATGACCTGTTCTTTGAATATGTAGGGTGGGAAGAAGTTGGGGGCAAGGTTTGTGATAAGTTTGGAGGGGATAAAGGAGTGAAATGTTTGCCAAATCTGTCCGCTAGCAGGTTTGCTATCTCTGGGATCAGTGTGTGTGATATCGTTAGTCACTAGTTCGGCACATGCTTGGGTCCTGCCTTTTAAGCTACATACATAGCTGTAAAATTCAATATCCTTTGCTGTGATTGCCAAGTTTTTCTCAAAGTTATCCTTAGAGGATTTGACATGTTGTCTTATTTACCTGTTGAGGCTGAGGTGGGTACTTTTCCATTCTTTGGGCCTCGCCTTTGTTTTCTTAGAAATAACTTTCTGTGTTTGTTGTAAAGTTTGTTGATGGATGTTAGTTGGGGCTCTGGGTATGATTCTGTTTGGAATAGGTGAGTCTATACACTTATACAAGAAATTGTACAGGGCTTTAGTGTGAGGTTTGGTGTGGTTACCACTTTCAGCTGGGAGTGGGGCTTGGAATGCATTTATACCTTCCCCTAAGAGGGTATAGTTTGCTTTGGTGAAGTTTTTTAGTCTGACTTGACCCTTTGTGAGTTCTGCTATTGGTGCCAGTTCAAAGGTGACTGATTTACAGTCAGATTTATCTAATGAGGGTCCAACAATTGTGGAGGTGCATCTGTTTGTCATGTTGGAGATGACCAGATCGAGTATCTTTGCTCATCTTGTTGGGATTTGAACAATTTGTTCCAGGACATTTGTGCTAACAAAGTCAAGGAACTTTTGCACTAGTGAGTTAGGACTACAGTAGGCTTCCCAGTTGATGGTGGGATAACTGAAATCCCTCATGACCAGAGTATTTGGCGATATTTGGATTGACTCCAGTTTGGTCAAGTAGGCCTTATGTGCATCATAATCCACGGAGGAACATCTATAAATAGCTATGACTTGAATGCGGCTCTTACAGTAATCTGAACATGGAGTAACTCAATGGAGTTGTCCATTTTAACTACAGTATTTGGGAGGTGAATATATCTCTAATATAGAAAGATAGAAACACCACCTCCTTTGGTTCTCACACATTTGTTTTTCAGTCTGAAGGTGTGGATAGCATTGTAGCCTTGCAAGGCCAGGATACTTTTTGAAGGGTCTATATTATAAGCACAAAACCCGTAATATGTGAACACCAAAAGAGCGACACATAAATTCGATCTACAAAAGGAGCAAAGGACGGAAACACCGAAACGCACAATGCCGAAGACATTCCCAGAAGCAACAGTGCAATACATATAAGTAAACCCAATGTAAACAAACACAGCACAAAACATTTTTATTGACATTTTTGCAGGGTGGCAAGCCCCCCTGCACCACCCACGTGGGGGGCTGTGCCCCCCACACCCCCCCTACTTATATATACCAACTCCGATATGGCTCTACAGTGGGAAAAAGGATATATTTCCTCATCCCCACAATCACCCTGCTGGCCACGGAAGTCCGCTTGGCATTGTCTTTCGGTATTTCCGTCCTTCGCTCATTTTGTATATTGACGTTTATGTGTCAATCATATCAGGTTTGCCTAATTCGTCTTTCGTATATCTAATATAGACCCCTTTCTGAAGCCTTGAACCAAGTTTCTCTGCCTGCAAAAACATCTGCATCCTCCAGTGATAGAAGTGCTTCCAGGCTGTGCAGATATCTGTAAAAAAAATGCTAACACAGGGTGCGTGATGGACCCTTTCAGTGTGAAACATTGAGGAAAATGAACTTTCTAAGAACCCAAATGAGAAATGTTCCTCATAATAAGTTACACCTGAGAGGTATGATGTTCAAATTTTTGCCTCACACTTGGTCTGCTGCTCATAAATTAGTATTATCCTGGCTTTAAAAATTATTTAAAACAACATCGAAATAATTCATGGGTGTGCTCATGTTCTGCTCCTGGCTAATGCCATCTTTGCTTTTCCTTACTGCATTTTCACTCTACTGTCTGCACTTCTCCAACCTTATACTTCTCATGTCTTCTTAGGTAATACTAACAAACACTTCCTAATTATACAGATACTGGGCTGGATTTACGAAAGCTTGCACAGAGTTGTAGAGTAGTGTAAGATGTCAAACAGGCAATATGTCTGCCGTGCGATCCAGGAATAGCCGGCAGGGGCATGCAAGAGAAATGCTAAAGCTACTCTTGCATGGACAGCGTCATGGTATGCAAATTACGTCATTTGCTGCTGAAAGCTATGCAAATGAGGTAAATTTGCAATCCAGGAAACACTAACCTGTCCATGGAAGAGTAGTGTTATCTACAGAAATGTACTCTGTTGGTAACGGAGTACCGTTCTGCAAATAGCTAAACGGAGCTATGACAGCTCCAAATAAAGGATGCATACAGTTGAGGAAGCATGCCAATGGCCAAATATAAGGCCATTGGCATTAATAAATGTTTAAAACTATTAAAATCTAACTTTTTTCCCCCCGATCTCCGATGTTTATGCATAGCGCAGCACCGCGCAAACATGCGGTGCTTTAAAAAACAAGAAAATAATTTAAAAATAGCCAAAAATAGGCATTTTCACTAAAAAGCTAATCCTGCCATGCAGGTGAATGACAGGCTGAAGACAACATGGCCACTGAGTAGTGGTTGATAAGGGGGGGAAGCTCAGTGTGAGAGATGTAACCATGCATTAGTAGGCAATCCTATGCTAATGAGGATAAGGATAGTGAATCCCAATTTTCCCCAGCATGTGAGCCATGTCCCAAGAGTGTAAGAGTAGGAATAGGTGAGTAGTAAAGTAGAATATTGGTGACATCATAAGGGGGTATGTCAGAAAGGCTGTAAGCTAATTGGAGCACAGTGACTTGTGTTTGTCCTGAGTTGCTCAGGATTGCAAGAGGCATGCCTACAGTTGTCCTGTTTGAAAACATGAAACCAAAGGTGCACACTTTTGAAAGATTGGAAATTTCTTGCAAACATGCACACAGCATGTATGCTTGTGTGTGCTCATGTGCACGCGTGTGCACGTGTTTGCGTGGCGCTGCCCCGGGCAGAAACAGAAAGGGAAAAGGAAGGAAAAGAAGTAGTAGGAAGTTAACCAAGGAGAACTAGTAGAGCTGCCAGGTGAAATATATCAGAATCAGCCAATTACACAGGCATCAGACTATCCCAGCCCAGCCCAGCACTTTTCTGCAAACAGCATTCCCCCCTGTTTTTTTTTTTTCCCATGAACTCTGCAACACTGCAGTATACAAAGAGGGAAAGCTTAAAAAGCTTAAGTCAGACAAAATGTTAGGGGCTGCTCTTGCTATCATAGACCAACATGTGCAAGGTGCTGAGGGTGCTGATGTTGTGAATGCTGCTGAGCAACCCACAGTCAGGAGACAGAGAAGAGTGTACAGACCCAGGATATCCAACCAGTGGCTACATGAGCTGGAGATAATGGAGTGCTATAGGGTGGACAGAGACCTCCTGCAGCAAATTGTTGAGCTGTGCCGGCCACGCCTCACACACAGAACCAACAGAGGGGAACCCATACCAGTGGATACCAAGGTATGTGTTGGCATAAGAATACTAGCTAAAGGTACCTTCCAGAGACCAACTGGTGATATGATGGGGATTTCACAGGCATCAGCATCCAGGGTATTCACCACTTCCTGGATGCCATGTAAGCACATGTCGGTGACCACATATATTTCCCCAATTCCCATGAGGCATTGGCCAGCAATATGCATCTTTTCCACCAAATAGCAGAATACCCTGAGGTAGTGGATGCAATATACTGCATGCACATATGCATCAAAGCACCACCTGGTGAGTGGGGTAGGGTCTACATCAACTGCAAGGGCTTCCCCTCCATCAGCGGCCAGGTCATGTGCGATGCCCAGGGCATAATAATGAATGTGTGTGCTGGCTACCCTGGAAGTTATCAAGATTCCAGCATCTTGCATCTGACGCAACTGTACCAGAGATTTGCCAATGGAGACATTCCTGGTGGTCACCTAGTGGGGGATGCTGGATATGCACTGGAGCCATGGCTGATGACACCCATCAGAAATGCACACACACCTGAACAAGAACTCCATAATGAGGCACAGGCATAAACAAGAAACATAATTGAGCATGTGTCTGGGATGCTCAAGTCACAGTTACAGTGCCTGGACACATCTGGTGGAGCCTTGCAGTACTCACCAACTACATGTACCCAAATTGTTATGGTATGTGCCATGCTACACAATATGATCCTGTGGAAACTGGCAGCAAGAACAGCATGGGGAAGGGCCAAACATCCCCCCACCATTGCCAAGGCTTACACAGGCACAGCGTGACTCAGAGGAGGAACAACCTGAGCCTGCCCCAGTAGGCAGAAGGAGGTGTGCCCGGTATGCCCTGGCCTTGGCAAAGAGGCAACGGCTAGCACATACACTGACTCAGTAGGAACCCTGGAAATGACACCTCTCTTTGACTATCACATACAGTAAAAGGGATGCCTAAGTTGACACTACCTGTTTTCAAACATGTATAGGGAGTGTACTATGTGCATCCAACATAGACAGCCCTGCAGCACCACCTGAGGCATGAGTGCCCTATTTTAAGCAATATAAAGCACTGCTAAGCACATTTTACCAGTATTGAGCATATTTAAATACAATTGCGCATAGCTGCGCACCGCGCTAACCAGTGCAACATTGGGCAACGTTGAGCAACATTGGGCAAAGTTGGCCAAAGTCAGGCAAAGTCGAGCAAAGTCAGGTAAACATGCTCACATCTGCTTTACTGTTCCTTAACCAGTCAGGTCTGCCCAGCAGGAAAATAAAAAGCAGTGACAGGGCTCTAACTCAGGATACTGTACGCTACAGTCACAATACTGAACCACTAAGCCATGACAGCATTTCACTGGCACAGACACAACTTAAGTCACTCACACATACCAATTGGGAGGGGTCACATACCTAACAGTCACAGCCAGCAGGACAATTGTAGACAAACACAAACACAAACAAATGCTATATCATGCCCTCTGAAGAGGCATATGAGTAACCTCCCCCAGGCCTATGCAGGCAGATAATGCAGGTCAGGCAGTGTGATTTGGGTTGGGTAGGCTATGAAGTCACAAACTAATATGCATGTAATTGGAAGCTAAGGTCTGTAGTACAGTGGTATGCCTCAAGGCAACAGTACAGACTGAAATGGAGTACATGACATATCAGTGCAGGCCTAGCAAATGTGTATAAGTGTCAGGTGTACCCCTCATCCCATGTACACCCACAGTAACAATCAGGTGTACCCCTCCCTGGTAGAAATGTACAAATAATAGCTGTCCCCCCTGTATGTAGAAATGTTGATAAGTCTATGCAAATTGACTCATGGAAGCCCTGCAGGCACAGCGTGCTTCCTGTTGATGTACAACACAAAGTTGAGCCCTGAAGTAAAAACCAACTTGAGTCTTCACACACATATAGTATATATGCCCATAGTGGACATGCTCACACACTTAAATTTAGCAAATTTTGGTCAGCAACATACTGAAAGGTAAACCTAAAATAAGGCACTCATGGAGCTCAGAAAAACGGACAACTGCTTTAATTAACAAGCACAAAAACAATTCACAGCAAGCTAAATCACAGCAGCACAGCACAGCAAACGGAATTGCAAATAACAAGCAACTTGAGTACGCATGTGTGTGTATGACACGGGTTGACACTGTGCTGTGAGTGATGCTGTTGTTGCTATCTGTCATTGGTTTGCATTACTAAGGTTAACACTGTCCCAGCTGTATAATCCTTTAGTAATGCACACTGTTCACCTACAGGGTTGTATGGACTGTGCTATCACAAACACAAGAAATTCTCACTTATACAGTAAACGTTCATTAGTCTCTTGGACCCCTGCCATAAACGAAATATATAATAGAAGGTGTGAAGTTGTACCAAAAAAGAGTTACATACCAAGAAGGGATAACCTCTCTGGTCAGTATCATTGGGAAAATACAATCCCTCAAAACATACAAGGCAAGCTTCAAAATACCAAATGGCAAGGATTCCAAAGATAACACTAAAGCTTTCTTTAGTGTTGTTTATAATCTACAGGGGAAATCTCAGATCTGGTCACAGTTAATGTAAATGGTCACAAAGTACACTTATCTGACTGACATTACCAATTTCTTGTCAGACAGTTTACATGCAGATTTCACCACCCTGTCGTTACACAAGAGCCACATTTCCAGACCTGAAGAATGTAAAACCTGATGATTCACAGACACTCTACTTAAAACATCTCTTAACCAAAGTCCAAGCTACAGTGGCAATGGTACTGGACAGTGTCCCTGGCTGTGTCATACACAAGCTGACATATGAAGTCACCACTCACTTAAACACTCTGTCCAGATGCAGCCTCTATACAGGTTACATACTTGTGGAATGATGCACGATAATGGTGTTCACAGTCCACAAGGGTTGAGCTACAATGTATTCTTCTTCTTCTCCTTTTGGATGCTCCCATTAGGGGTTGCCACAGTAGATCATCTGTTTCCATTTCTTCCTGCCCTCTGCATCTTGTGCTGTCACACCATCCACCTGCATGTCCTCTCTCACCACAGCCATAAACCTCATCTTAGGCATTCCTCTTTTCCTGTTACCTGGCGGCTTCATCCTTAGCATCTATTTCACAATATACTCTGCATCCCTCCTCAGCACATGTACAAACCAACTTAATCCTGCCTAACTGGCTTGGTCTACTAACCTTCAAAACTGGGCTGACCCTCTAATATACTTATTCCTAAACCTGTCCACCCTCGTCACACCCAGTGAAAATGTTAACATAAAATTGATTAAGGGTAGAACTACAACAGATCCTGGAAACTCTCACCCTATAAGCCAGACAAATGTTATCTGGAAGGCTATGGAGCACAGCATTATGGAACTCATTAACATAGGTTCATAGGTTCATAGGTTCATACTAGGCTATCTGCCCGAGGGCATTTACAAGCCTAGCCCATAGTTTTGTGGCTTACGCCACCCCTTTAGTATGGGGAACTATACCCATTATTTTGCTGTGTCTCTGTTGAGCAGTGACACTGAGGTAATCCCTGGGGTATATCTGCGATCTCCCATCCATTGGTCAAGATTTCTCTTGAACAAGGCCAGCGAGGTGCTCTGCCTCACATATACCGGGATTTTATTCCACAGCATAGGGAGTCTTTGGGTGTTGAATCTATCCCTCCAGCACGTCCTATTAATAGCCGTGTCGAGGTTTAAGTCTGCCGAGCTTGTGGCTCTGACGGATCTAGATTTTTTGAGGTGAAGCATATTCATCAAATCTGGGTTTGACATGGCCTTGTATGTTAGGCAAAGGTCTCCTCTGAGCAAGCGGTAAGCGACTGAATAGAGCTGGAGTTCTTTCAGTCGGGCAGCATAGGACAGATGTTTGAGACCCTTTATCCTTTTGGTGAGGAACTTTTGTGGCCTCTCCAGCTGCTGCAAGTGTCGGGTCAGATACATTCTGAATGGGGCATTGTACTCAATCATTGGTCTGATGAGTGATGAGTATAGGGAGACTATGACCTCCCTTGATCTAGATGAGAATCCCTTCATGATAAGGTGGGCAATGTAGAAGGTCTTCCTAACTACTTTAGCTACATGGGTGTCGAATGACAGACTACTATCAACCTGGGTCCCCAGGTCTCTGATAACTTCTTCTGTGCTCAGTGGATTGCCACCTATTTGGTAGCTAGGGGTAACCTTGTTTTTCCCGAAGGGTATGACTATGCATTTTTTGGCATTTAACTTTAGGCCATGGCTCTGGCACCAGTTATCCATTTCTGTGAGACCCTTCTGAAGGATATCTGTGTCAGATGTGTTTTCTACTATGGCGCCCAGTTTGCAGTCATCTGCAAACTTTGTCAGCCATAACCCTCCTGTGTTTGCTTGTACTTCGGAAAAAAAGATGCCAAACAAGAGTGGGCCCAGGACTGAGCCCTGTGGTACACCACTTGCGACAGGCTTTGAGTCTGACATGGCGCCAGCAACTCTGACCCTGTGGGTTCTGTCACTCAGCCAGTTTGCAACCCATCTTGTGATGTATGGGTTAACATTTAAGCTGATGAGTTTTTCAATGATACCCGAGTGGGGTATTGTATCGAAGGCCTTCGCCAGATCAAGGTAGGCTGTATGGACTGCCTTTCCCTCATCAATGGCTTTGGTGACTGTTTCGACAAAGTCAACCAAGTTTAGAAGGCATGATCTGCCTTTGACAAAGCCAAACTGGGATGGATCCAAAGTCTGCAAATTCCCTATGTCTTTATTTATGAGGTCCATTATGATCCTCTCCATGGCTTTGCAGATAAGGCTTGTCAAGCTAATGGGCCGGTAATTTCCAGGGTCGGTGGAGGCACCGCCTTTGTGAAGTGGGACCACAGTTGCAGTGCGCCACTCGCTGGGTACGTATCCAGAGGTAAGACTATGATTAAACAGCTGTCCTAGCTGTGGGTTTAATTCCTCATTGAGTTCGTGGAGCACACAGCCGGGGACACCATCAGGTCCCATGGATGCTGTGTTTTTGCTTTGGAGAGAGCAGTTCTCACTTGGGCGTTGGAGATGTTTGGGGGCTGCAATCGCTTGGTATAGATATCTCTCCTTTGGGGAGGGGAGAAGTTTGCACTGAACCTGTCAGCCAGTATGTTGGCAATGTCTGTAGGATCAGTAATCTTCACATCATTTTGAACTAGTTCTGAGCATATCTGGGAGTTTCCTCCCAGGTTTCTAACATAGCTAAAGAAGGCCTTATGATTGTCTTTTGAGTCTTTAGCTATTTTTCTCTCAAAATTTGCTTTGGATGATTTTATGAGAGCTCTTAGTTTTTACTTATAGTGATCAAGGGTGTCTTACCTTTTAAGGATTTTGCTCTATCTTGTAGTAGCTTCCTCCTTTTGTTGTAGAGTTTGTTTATGGCTGGGGTCCACCAGACTGGACGCTTGCCTTTGGTACAAAGAGTCTTTGTTTTGCTTGGGATTGCCTTATCCATGCAGTCCTGAAGGTGCTGGTAGAAGGCATTTGTAAGTGATTCAGCGGCTTGAGTACTGTTTTCCGCCAGCTCGGGGGCCTTAAAGGAGACCACACTAGTCTTTAGAAGTGTGAAGTCGGCTTTCGAGAAGTTCTTTACTGTGGTCTTTTTATTTCAGGTGGGGTGGGATGAGGACCTCCAGCGAGATTAGTTTGTGATCTGATCTCACCAGTGAGGGTATACTTCGGTGTTGAACATTGTGCTCCCATGTTCGTGATGATGAGATCAAGTATGTTTTCTCCTCTTGTGGGGATGGTGACTAGTTGTTCCATGGTATTTGAGTTTATGAATTCCAGGAACTTTTGGGCTAGGGTGTTTGGGCTTGAGTAGTGTTCCCAGTCTATATTAGGGTAATTGAAGTCACCTAGTATGATGGTGTTTGGTGATACATTTATCCCTCTAGTGTTTTCAGGAAGGCCATGTGAGGTTCCTGAGTTTGTGAGGGTGGCCTGTAACATGCTACAATTTGCAGAGCAGTCTTGCCTATGGTTAATTGCACCTGGATGGTCTCCGATGCATCGTGCGTTGCCACCAGTCTTGAGGTGTGGGTGTCTTTGATGAATATGGATACCCCTCCTTTCTTGGTATTGTCCGGATTTTGGGGCCGGAACGCATGATAAGAGGTAAAACCTGATAGTGCTGGGGTGCTCTCAGGAGCCTTGAACCAGGTTTCTGTCACTGCACAGACATCGATGTTCTCCATACTGAGAAGGGCCTCGAGTGTGTGCATTTTGAGATTTAGACTTCTGGCATTGAGCAGCATTACCCTTAGTTTTTTTCCTTTTTTGTGTTCTAGGGTGGTAGGTTTAGAATTTGAGCCTTGCCTAAAAAGGCACTATGGGGTGGCAAGAGCCTTTGCCAATATCCGAATCCCAGGGTGACAGGTGCAAGCCATCCCTTATGAAGCAGCGTGGCTTGTCCAGCATGTCATCCCAGGCAGACAGACATTGATCCCCTTTGAATGACACCAGAGTTTAAGCCAATTGTTAAAGCTGATCATCTTATCTCTGTATTGTGGCATCATTCTTGGTGAAGGTAGGATACTGCTCAAGGTCAGGGTCATACCTGCCTGGGCTACATAATCAGAGAGCTCCTCAATGTCTCTTTTCATGTAGTCCAAGGAGGTAAGTCTCAGGTCGTTTACACCAGCGTGGACAATGACTGAGTCGTATTTGTACCTGCTGTTGAGAGACCTGAGTGCTTGCGTTATGTGGCGGATTCTAGCCCGACAGGCAGCTTACTGTGACCTTCTCCTTACTCAGTCTGGTGAGCGGGACGTCAGTGTGTCTGACTATGGAGTCACCAATGACTAGTGTGTCTGGCATTGTGTTTGGCCTTAAGGGCTGTGACTGTTTGACACTCTGACTGTGAGGTCTATGTGTTGCAGGTGTTGTGTTCTGAGGTGGTGGTTGTTTGGGTGTCTGCTTTGGTGGCCTCTGCTGTTTTGGTAGATTTTTGATCAGAGCCGCCGAGTATGTCTTTGTGTGTTTATGTGTATGATTTGAGGTTGTGATGGTACTATGTGCGACTGGGTCTATAGAGTGTGGGGTAACCTTCTCCTCCTGACTGGTCTTGCCAGTCCTATGTTGAGAGAGCTCAGCCTCCAGTTTGGCCGTATAGTTGCATCTCTCGCATGTATTTGTGTTTTGTGGGAGGAGGAGAGGGTTGTCTGTGTACATGAGGCAATTATAACATTGCCTCAATATTCCCAGGTTCACCAGCTGAGCAGGAGAGGACACTAGCAACTGATCCCTCGACATGCTAGAAGGACTAGACAAAAAAACTTTAAAAGAGATTTCGTGGGACGTGGGTGACCGAGAAATGGGGGTTTGCCTTTTGGGGTGCTATCTATAAGAGTGCCGTATCAAGGTAATAAGTACTGTAGGAGCAAGTGCTAGGTTTAACAGATAGAGAAAAGTCTACTTGGAGTCAAGTAGAGATGATCTTTTAGGTATTAGAGAAAGTGCTAGTAACAGGGATGCTTAAAGGTAAGATTGAAAAGAATGCACTCTGCAGTGTGCACTAGAGAAGTTAGATATGAAAGTAGGTAACTTGAGTTTTACCTGTTTAAAAAGTTAAGGTTTAGTGGAGAGTTACTATTTTTAAAACAGCAAGATGGACTGAAAGGGGTGGTTACTTTTGTATTTTGGTACTATGAAATACTGTAGGATGGCCAATAAATTTAAATAATTGAAGGGGTGGGATTTCAAAAGTGATGGTTTTGTGATTACTCACATAAGCCAGTGAAAGTAGAGAGAAATGAGATATATGGTCAGATTAACATAAGAGGCGGGCAACTAGAAAGACAGTGGTATTTAACAAGACAACTTAACAGAGACATTATGAACCTGCAAACACTGCACCATACCCACTTAGGTTCTCTAGAAGCCAGATCATGGCTCCTACACCTAGTAGACTTCAAGCCAGTTAACAAGGCTATAGGTGAGGGAGGGGAGGTCCACACAGCCAAGCTATAGCTCACCAGCAATTCATACCCATCCCACATTCTGGTATTGTACATAACCTCAACAGACTGACCATAAACGATTGTTAGATGATGGATTGACAAATGATGCACAGATGTAGGACGCACAGTAACCTTTGCAGCCTCCATGTACAATTCTATGTCAGTAATGAGTGGTATTCACCTGCACTCAGTCCTGGGACCACTCCTGTTTGGCATATAGCTTTCTTAGGTACAAGCAAACACAGTAGGGATATGTCTGCCCACGTTTGATGAAAATGCATACTGTGGGCTATACTTTATTCTCCAGATGACACACACATCCTCCAAAAGGGTATCAGAGACAGATGCCTGGTGTCAAACTCATGCTGTAAAGCTATAAGCCAAAGAAAGCATAGTTATCCACTTTTAGAAAACAAAGTATCCCCAGAGTACTACATAGGTAGTAGCCCTCAAAATGTGGAACAGGTACTAATGTATACATAAAGCCATGTGTTTAGCCATTTCTCCTTTGATAATCACATTACGAAAGGGTTTTGAAAATCCCTCTGTGGGGCACATAAGCAATCAAGGGTTTGCATGCAGATCCACAGAGGTTGTTGCACACCTATAATGATTAGTCGTCTTTGCCAGACTTTGCTTGCTTTGGAACAGGATTCAAATATACCTCAAGCATAAACCCTCACTCACACTCTTCAATAGAAACTGTGATGAGTGGATGTGAAACAGAAGACGTAGCCCAGGGATCACTGCAATGGCTAAGCTTGTCACAAGCATACAGAAGTGATCTAAGGTTTGGAAAGTGCCAGCATGCTCTGGCAAAGATAACAGATGCATTCATGGAGAAAGTAGAGTACCCACCTATGAAATAATTGAGGTCACATGTATGTATATGGCTTTGCCCCACAGCTACCTTACATGTGTAATGCACATAAAGTTGTCATTGTGATATGTCATACACTAGAAAAATCAGAACCCACTCTACATTGACCAACAGTATCACACACACAGTTAGCAAGTGCAAGATTCAAACTCCTTCCTAAGTACGTTATAAAACTACAGCAGTATGCATTTACACCACACACTATACACATTACTAAGATTTCACCTTTCCACAGGTATATTTGTAGGATGGTGACATCATCAGACTTGTCAAATATGAGTATACCACTTTTAAGGGGTGTGAGTATTCTCCAAAAAGGTTGCTCCTCTCCAGGCAGACACACACACACAGTTGGCAACTGCAGGATTCAAACCCCTACCTAACTACATTATGATACTACAGCAATATGCATTTAAACAACACACGATACATACTACTAGGAATTCACCTTTCCATAAGTATATTTGTAGGATGGTGACATCATCAGACTTGTCAAAGATGAGTATACCACTTTTAAGGGGTGTGAGTATTCTCCAAAAAGGTCGCTCCTCTCCAGGGAGACATACACACACACTTGGCAACTGCAGGATTTTCACCCTTACCTAACTACATTATGATACTATAGTAGTATGTATTTAAACAAGACATGATACACATTACTGGGATTTCGCCTTTCCACAGGTATATTTGCAGGATGGTGACATCATCAGACTTGACAAAGATGAGTATATCACTTTTAAGGGGTGTGAGTAGTCTCCAAAAAGGTTGCTTTTCCCCAGGGAGACACACACACTCACACAATTGTCAAGTTCAGGATTCGAACCCCTACCTAACTACATTATGACACTATAGCAATACACATTTACACGACGCGCTATATACATTACTGGGATTTTTCCTTTCCACTCATGTACTCAAGTTCCAAAATGTGTGTAGTACAATGCATACTGGCCACCAGTAGAAACTATGGAGTGTTAACACTAGCCAATACAGGGCATGTCACCCTGCCCATGTGTCCAGTATGCATGTACATGCAGACAATGCACCTCCACCATGTTCACAAATGGACACCTGCAAACCTGTGTTGCACACACCCCACACATACTGTCCACTGTATAACGCATGCTGACACAACTATACACATCAGCCAAGAGGCACATGGGCAAACAAAACACAATTGGAATAAACACTGGTGAAAACAATACAACATTGCTAATTACAGCTTTAATGCATCATGCCTGCTCAGCTACACCTTCAAGGATATCATTACACTTTACTGCTGACAACATGTTACACATCCAACCATTGCTATACTTTATTAAAGTCACCCTGTGCATCAGCACCATGTTAGCCTGTTCCTGCATCAATGTTACAGATGACAGGAGGTGGCACAGATTTCATCATATGCACAGGGTGTGTTGTTGGCTTGCCAGAGACCTACACTGAGCCATACAATCGACATGTGTGTGTGAGGGCCATGAGTAATGTTATGGGCCAATGTTGATATAATGTGTGTGGGTATGTGTTTGCCCTAGGTTTCTGGTTTATGTGTGTGTGTCTGCATACACACAGTTCCACCATGTGGCTGCCATATACGAGGATTTGTGAGACAGCTACAGACTGTACCTGGCAGGCTTTACAGATCACCATCTCTGGCCATGGATACGGAACCTGTGCCTGGCAGGGGTGTTGCAGACAGTATCAGGTACTAATCCAGATTGGGTACTATCCAAAGAGGTTGACATATGTCCACTGGATCCAGATCCCTGCTGGGACTGGCCAGAGCCACGTGCATGTGGTCTGCTAGGATGGTCTGTGGACAGCCCCCCAACATTGCTGGGGCTGGTACTGGCACTACGGGAGCGGCTGTGACTTGCTGGATGTCCACGGCGGCCTCCAGCTGCTGATGTTGCTGGCATACATCCACGTCGACATCTCAACCGTCCTGCACTGTCCTGACACATGGACATGACATTGTGGAGGACATCCAATGTCTCACCCCAATGTCTATCAATGACCTCATTGTAGTTATGTATGGCACCTGCTAGGTCATGGATACTGTCATTTACAGAGGTGTTATGAGCCCTCTGTGCCTTTAGTCCCTGTCTGGTGTACCGCTCCATTCGTGACTGTGCCTCCATGACAGCCTGGAACATGCGTGTGGTAGAAAGAGCTGTGGCACATCTGCCAGGGGCATGATGACCAGCAGTGCTCTGATGACAACCCATGGGCTTCTGCCTATGTGGTACCATTCCAGACATCTGGCTATGGCTGCTGTGTCCTGATACATGTGCCATAGATACAACACTGTCCTGGCCAGTGCCAACCATACAATGTCCCTCAGCTAAGGGCAATGGTGATGATGGATGTACAGGTAGTATGACTGTGTGCATGGATGGGGTGCAGACTTGTGTACTGTCAACAGGTGGCCCAACAGACCCTGACAAACCTGCCTGTGCCTCAATACAGCTATGCTCATCATCACTGTCTGTCTCAGTGACATCAGGTTCCCTGCTGTACTGAATCAGCCCCACCTCAGCACCTGTGAGAGGAAAACAGGAAACACACGTTAAGACCTGAACATGACTTCAGACCACATGCGCATGCACACATGCGCACATGCGCACATGCACACACACAAAAATTCACTCCTCCCTAAAGCAGACACACACAACACCAGCAATCACAGAACATACACAATAGCAGGTGATGGTGGGGTACAATATCACAAGCAAAACAGTCATATCACACATGTCAGCATGCAGGACGTGTGTTGCTCAACAGCATGCAGTGCAAGTGTAGTCAGTCCTTGTTACTAACAGTATACATGGCTTTGATGCATGTGTTTTGTTATTAGGTGATGGCCCTCTCCCTGGAACACAATGCATACATGGACACAACATTGCTGTGCAGGTATTCATAACCGTGTAATGTACTGTGCACCATAACTCACAGGTGTACATACCATTGCTGGATGTGTATCTGTGTGCCAGATAGGTATCCAATGCTGATTACAGCCTCTGTGTCTTTAGCAAATAATTGTGGACACATTTTTAGCACATGCATGATGGGTATTCACGCAACATCATCAGTGGTGCATGGATAATTGATGGAATACCATTCGGCCACATACCCAATATACAGTACTTATGGTGAGTGTAGATCATATTGTGGACATGCCAGTCTCATCCATGACATGGCATGGTAAAACACAACTGCATATTTAAACACTGCACATACCCAATGTGTGTCATATGACCTAGCCACTCAATAGTATCACAAGTCATATATGTGTCAGTTGTGCAAATGGTGATTGATATGCATAATGTTTAGAGGTGCATATATGTGCACACACGCAACATTAAGGTGTATAGCAATGAAAGCTCTGTGTAGTACTGTGGTTACAATAACTGGATGGGGTTTAGTACCATAGGCCATCATCATGAAGCATCATGTGGTCACTCAAGGCTACAAATTTTTCCCAAAACAGCACTAATCATGCTGTGCTGGAACTGTACTACCTTGGCTAAATTCACCATTTCACAACCAGTTGTTACGTGAGTTTGTAAGGAGGCCAATAAGGAGCATTCCCTGACATGAATGTGTAGTGTGTTGCAGAGTGTTTAAATGCCCCATGATAGGCCTCTACCCCTCAGGTATATTATGTGTAATGTGTGGATGAGATTTTGGATACTGGAGTCTGTCTTTACAGAGGGTTTGGGAATCCTTTATGTGTAGCATGTTAAAATGCTCTGTGTATGACATAGATGTGTATGTTATGTGCATGTTGAGTATCAGCTGTGCCTATCCAATGGTCACTACAGTCTAGCCACATTTGTTTGAGATGGTCTGGGTATTGCATGTGTTTGAGGCAGCTAATCACATTAGTGAGATGTGCGTGCTCTTACACCAAGCATGCACAGCATGCATTATGGGTAGGTGTGTTAAATGTGTACATGGCCTACACCTTAACTATGACATGCACTTTTTATTTACAATAATAAATGAAGAACATACTCACCAGCATCTGCCCGCTGCCTTGATGTCACCCAGAGGGACCTACATAGAGATGAGACAGTTTGTCAGTAGCCACAACTGTGGCAATGTTACTGTGTGTTTGCAATATTACAGTACAACAACAGTTTACATTTACAGGGCTACAGATTATGTTCCAAATGATCAGTATTGCACAACAACAGGCTCCACATCTTTGAACGACACACTCCACATCTCACATATGCATGATCTACCAATACAGATAACAGTAGTCTACAGATATGCAACGTTACCTGCATGCTCCATGTGTGTTTGCTGGATGGCTCCAACCACCATCATGGTGTATGTCTACTGCTGTTGTTGGGCAGTTGTCACCAGGCTCAGGAGCAGCTCTTCTACTCTGGTGAGGGGGGGGTGGATATTAATACCACTTCCTGTTGCAAGCTGTTGTCTATGCACATCAGCAGCACGCTGACTGTCATGTCTGAGAAGATCACTGCAGTGGTGGCATACCTGCTCATATGTCTGGTTATGCAGGCCTACCTCATTTACCCTGCGGACAACATCTTGCCACATTGCAGTACACTCCTGCTGGTCCTAGATGGTTCGTGAGAACATGAGATGGTAGTGCTGAATCATACTGCTAGTAATGATATCATCTTCAGCACTACTGTAACTGGGGTTCCTTCAATGCGCCATGATCCCTGGAGGAACATAAATACAAAAATATGTCTGAGCAAGTCATTTGGCACATTTAACATTATATAGGACAGATATCACTGAACTGCCATATATAGCAACCTATAAGCTAACCAAGAGTGAAACACTGTAACTGCCCCTTATCACTGCTCACCCCACAACTGCTTGAAAGTGCCTTGCTCACTCTCTGTCTAATGAAAGATGTTCTGCACAGCAACAAAATAAAATCACTATATAAGACTATACAAGAGTACCTGGCACACTGTATGCAACATGATGCACCACCTAGCCACAGCAAATATACATCAGGCTGATGAGTAAACAAATATATCATCCATCACAATCAGTGTAAGCTCCAGTAAATGTATTACTATTATACCACACAACTTGTTAATGGCAAACCCATGGCCAAAATATGTGCACAACTGGGAATATAGGTAGCATACTGCTGTAGTACACTATGAATGTTGCTAGATATACAGTTATATGTTTTCTACACATATGTCAAAGGACATGTTGCAGATATACCCACACACACATCAGACATAATTACAGGACATAACGATATGACAACCCAGATAAGCTTTCAGTGTGTACTATATAGTACTGTGTGTCAGCACTTACACAACCCTTAATCTTGAGAAATGTAATCTGTGATGAATACAGGGACCACACAAAACAGTGGATGCAAGCAATGTGAACATACACCATACTTTGCTGTACAGGCCCAGAGCTTCAAGTACTACTACAGTACACACAGGATTTGGATTCAACATCAGTACCAATCAATAATCATCAATGTAGTGCTTTAGCCTCCCATGAAACACCCTAGTTAAAACCAAGGGACTTAATCACACTGTATGCAAATAGCACTTGTTCTGCCTAGCAACAGAATATACAGCTTTTGCTAGGATCAAAGCAAGGACCCATAATACCATGACATAAACAGTTTCCCACTAAGCTATCCCACAGATACATATCTTTGACATATTCACAAACATATTGACCATCACAGCCAATCAACAGTACAGAGAATCTATTGCAACAAACAGATGTAGGTGTGTAAGAGTATATATAACTATATATATATATATATATATATATATATATATATATATATATATATATATACACATCCATTGGTCTACATATTCATATATATGTAGGCACATATGCATTTCATCTTTCATAGTGAGAATATCAATTATAAAAAGGCTGTAAGGTGTAATAAAATTGCACAGTCTTGGGATAAATGCATTGAAGGTGCTTACAGCCCAGGTAGCTTTAGCAGGCCTTACTGGCTTCAACACTGCAAACCGAACAAACCACCCACAGTGTTTAGCCACCAAATGTCATATACCAGCACTGTATGCTGTCTTGTTTGTCACACACTAAAACCTACATACTAACCTTCACCAACATATATATCTCCACCCTTCACAAACAGTTGCAATATGTCACCTGCTCTATGCACAAATACAGATGTGAATATATATGACACATATATATTTCTCTGTATATGTGTGGCATATACACACAAGGACCACACTGTTGTAAGTCCCTAGACCTCACAGCTGAACTGTTGGGCCTTGCTGCAACACAAACAGGTGTCACATATGAACACACACTAACATTGGGGGGTATATATGGCTACAGGTGCTAGATAAGCATACTAGACTGCTACAGCAGTTGCCACTGCTAAACTACACTTTAATATGACCATCATGCAAGTGTTGTTCTGTCACACCCATGTTTATATAATGTCAGCGCTAACCCCCAACAGCCATTGGCCACACTACTGTACAGAACACAGATAACATGGATCAGATCTTTGACATTTAATGCTGAGCTACACATTTCACAGGTATGTCCCACTGCCCACAGGTACGCACAGTATTGTCCATAGCAGTATTTAAGCAGAACATCTGTGCATAAAGAAGTGCTGCTGCCACATATGAATGGTTCACATTATGTAGACTATTCTTCAATAACATCTACTACATGCCAGTAAATACACGTGTCACATACCTTTCCTTTGTATGATTTGGTAATATTTCTTTTTTCTTTTTTCCTTTTCTCTGTCTCTCTCCCTCTCTGTCTCTCTCTCTGTCAGTCTCTGCAATAGAGTGATAGAGTTTGTTGGCAGAGATTGCAGCCTGCTTTTGTAGGAATTTGCACATGAGTATGTGATGGCCTCTGCACGAATTAGTGGCCACCATTTGCTAATTGCATGCAGCCTGCTGTGTAGTAATTGCAGTAATCACTGTCATAGCAACCCAGTACTATAAATTGCTGACTCAGGTAGGTGTGGCCCTTTCAGCTTTCCAAGATGGAGATCATCCTTGTTTGCTGTGGACATCATTGTTTAAGACAGAGGGTTGGTATAGTTCTTATATTAAAAGCCAGGGGTGTAGCCTGAGATTTACATTTTGTATTCAGACCTAATGTTGCTGCTTCCAGTACCCACTTGTCAATGTAGAAATGTACTCACCCCTCAAAATGCTACCCCAAGATACATGGAAAGATGTACTTTCTTTTCAACTGTTATAATTAACTGCCATACAAAGCTATTTATTGAGATGTATTCCTTTGGCACAAGAATTGTTTGTGAACTGCTATACTGGGAATATTCATTTACTCTGTTCTAAACAGTTTGTGCATTTTTAGTGTTGACATTAGCACAAGCTGCTCAGAAAAACTGGACACATTTCAGTACAGTGAGTATGCTTACCTACATCCTTGGTAGACCCTGCACACACAGGTATATTCTACATTTGGGTAGGGATGCAGAAGTACAGAGAACATAAGTGCTATTGTGTAGAATTTATCTTGCTGGACTTACAGGGTTGCTGCGTACATGTTAGTTTATCAAGGCAAGTAGTCTGTATGCATAACTCCCAACTGTGGACCTATACACATGATAGCCAGAGAATAGCCTGTTATTTGCTGTCTGTGCACCACACAGGTCTTTTCAGCAATAGAGCAATGTCATTCTTACAGTTGGTTGCTACCAGTACATGGCTACATCCATTTGTATTTCAGTGTTGTATTCCTACATAAGGGTATGCTTCCGAAACAACTTCCAAAGCTATTTGCACAGTGTGTAACAGCAGAAAGGCTAATATGCCTCTGTGTTTCTGCCTCTGCCAGACCTCTCAACCACTCAGGTACATATTTGAACAGACTCAGGAAAAAGTACAGAAAAAGTCAGGGACACCTTTAAAATACCAGTGCCATTAAGTTGAGACATTGAAAAAATCAGAGCATACAAAATTAATACACATTTTCTGAAGTAAAATAAGTGTCTAACTCTTAATTATTGTCATTATTCATTAAGTGTAATTCACCACCTTTCTGGCCAAAGCCAGTAGTTTTCAGAGGGATTCAGAGGAACAGAGCTTAAATTTGTTTCAAAATCAAGGACATCTCTGAAAATTAGGGACAGTTGGGAGGTATGGCCTCTGCCCTAAACAGATATGCCAGTGTTTGTCCTGCTGTGATACTGTGTGGGGTTGTAAAGTGATGGTGTAACATTATTTCCTGCTAGAATGGCTGCTTCTCATATCACAGTCATGTAATGTAATCCCACAACAACTGTTGGTCAACATCCACAGAACAAATTGTGTGATATGGTATTCCTATTTTTCCTTTACATTCACTCATTCTGATGCATGATATATTTATTTAAGCACCAACTTGATGTATATCTATCGGGGCTTAGTGGTACTTCATATTGTGTAGTGTGTGCAAGGTCCAGGGTTTGAGACTTACAGAGGTGTTTTATTTTTCTCCTGAGCAGAACAAGGCCCTCACATACAGAGTGACTAAGGCACTTTTAAGCAGTTGTAAGCAGGTTTGCATGGGTTTGCGCATTGCTGTACATTGGTTAGCCAAGCGCAAACAAGCGCAAACTTGCACAAACCCAATAACTACTGCTTAATAGTGCTTACTCCCGCTAACCCTCATGCTCATTTCTTTGAAAGAAAAGAAAAATGGGGAGATAGGAAAGTGGTGAAAAAGGGGCACAAAGAGAGAAAGACAGTATGGAAAATAGCTCGGGATGTGCAGGCCAGGTGTAGGGGAGGCCCATAGCTGCCCATTTCTTCAAAAGCAACAGCTGTGCATGTGCAATAAATTTGGAGGTAGATATGAAGTCTTCAACTCCAGGGAGAGGGGTGAGGACAACAAAGTATGTTGTAATGCCAATTAAATAACATTTCATGTGTCCAGTGGACATGTGTGCAAAATGAGCAGCTATGTACGGGGCGCAATTTTTTTTTTGGGAGCTGATTGCCCCTTTTTTTTTTTTTTCAAGAGAGAATGGAATGTGGGGTAGGGGAAGTAGGTATATTTGGGGATGTAGGTTGGGGAGGTAATCAGACAAGACAAACAAGATGCATACAGGGCTGGTATATGACACATGTGGTGGGTGAACACCTTTGACGGGGAGGGATGTTTGGAAATCGCAAGCCCATGAGCCCCCAGATGGAAACAGTGGGACTGAGGTCCCCAACCATGGGCAGTCACCACTGCACCTTCACGGCCCAGAGGGTGACTGTGCTGGGGGCTGTGTAGAAGTGGCAGGCTGACCTGGGAGTTGCGCCACTCGGGCCTCAAGCTGGTGTAGAGGTTCTGCAACAGAACGTTCAATCTCTCTACGCACCACAGCCAGGACCATTCGAAGGGTGATAGGTGGCCCTTCTCCACCCACGCTTGCATGGGGGGGGCCAAGCCCCATCCCTTGCAGCGCTTCCACCCAAAGGTGGCACATGGCCAACAGAGGAGGAGGTCCCAGGCTGGACACCAGATCTGCTGGTGCCAGGTGCCATGGCCAGCTGAGGTGGGACAGGTGGGTCCGCTGGGACCAGCCTTCCCATATGAACTATGTTTTGGAGAATTTAATAAAGATATGGGTTAGTAACAGTCAACAGCATTCCTAATTAGTTATAACAGCATGCAGACATATTCCCTTTAACCCAACACACCAGACTTTCAACAGTTGAAAAGCAAGCATAACACATGCATATATAGAACAATAGTGGACATTGCAACAGCATGCAGGTTGAATTGATGGCAACAGGACACCAATATTGTGGTATTTTAACAGGGCACATGCATAGAAATAAATGCAAATATTTATAAACCAATAGGACATATGTCCCAACAAATGTTTTGAGATTAGACATACCGACTGAGGTGTGGAATTGCATTTTTTATGCACATACGGTAGGGTGGAAAAAGATAGCTCAATTAACTTATATATCCTTCTAGTTTTCACTACATTCATATTAACTGCAGTTATATGTCCTTACATGTATTATTACACTATCCAATGTCCTTATATTGTGCAATTGGATTTTGCTAGATCATTATATACATGAGCTGTATCTTACATACAAACTGTCCAAGATGCAGATGTTACTGCAACCTATTTTGAGAGTTGCTCACACACACTACTGCTAAGATGGTACACTGACAGCTCTACTTTCATATAATTATCTAGATATGTTCAGGTGAAAGTCTCAGTTATATGTTAACAGCTCCCTACATTTCTGGCAGCACACTGACATTTCTGTGGAACACAGTACCAAGCTACTCATATGCCAGATTAACCTGTACATGCTGGGCATGAACCATCAGTTGCAGGCTGTAAATATGCATAAAAGCTACTGGCACTCCCTTCATCTACATTATATGGGCCTGCCCAAGTGTGGGTTGACACTGCTTAATACATCACTACTATTTGTAGAATGCAACAGTACAACAACATATCAAAGAAAATGACACACACGCACTCCAGGAATTATACATTTATTAAAGGATTATTACACTTTTATGTATTGGGTTAAAATACTTTTTGAAGGCTCTCTCATTTATTTTATATAACAGTACATGCAGAATAATTACTAACTTGCCTGATGATGCAGCCTTTGCAGCCTATCTTCATGGGCTTGCTGGTTCATAGCCCGGACATCTGCAGCTGTGAATTAAATGCAGTGATATTGAGACATACCTATCCATAGTATAGACAAGCATAGCAATTCTTAACTACTTAATACAATGGCTATTTACTCAGTACTGGGGCATTAGGCATTGCACGAGATTCCTGGATCCACTGGTCCAGTTGATCTTCCCTACGTTGCTTCAGGTCAGAATAATGGTACCTGACCTGCTCACCAGTACGAGGAACACCAGTGGCACTGGTGAGATCATGGCAAGACTGTTCCAGGCCTCCTTTTTATATTGGGTACCCTGGTACTGGCCCCACAGGAGTCTTTCCTCATGATTGTGGACAAGGAGCCAAACCATTACTTTGGACTCCTCAATGCCCCAACGATGCACTCTAAATTCTCCGACACCGGCCATGCTGACTGTAGAAGGAAGCTAGAACTAGTTATATCAAGTATTCCTGCTTGTGGAGCTTAAATATGCCTCATTTCCTGCACTTATTTGTGATTGGCCACTTTTGGAAAAACTCAACTGTAGGCACGCCTGCTTAGCTGATGTTGGCAATGTTTAAAATTCCTTTGATAGATATGTGTCTGTTGAAAGTGCATGTCTATGAAATGCTTTCATGGCTTAGTGGTTAAGTACTATGACTATAGTGCACAGTATCCTGAGTTCGAGCCCTGTCACTGCTTTTTATTGTCCTACTGGGCAGACCTGACTAGTTAAGGTACAGTAAAGGAGGTGTGGCTGTGTTTAACCGACTTTGCTCTACTTTGCCCGACTTTGCCCAACGTTGCTCAACGTTGCTCGATGTTGCTCGACGTTTCTCGACGTTGCCCAACATTGTGCTGGTTAGCGCGGTGCGCAGCTATGTGCAAATACGTTGTTGTTGCAGTGGTTAGCGCAGTGCGCAGCTATGCACAAAGACATTGCGCTGTTTAACGCAGTGCACAGCTACGAGCAATTGGATTTAAATATGCTCAATATTGGTAAAATGTGCTTAGCAGTACTTTATAATGCGTAAAATAGGGTATTCATGCCTCAGAATGCATAACCATTTCAGCTTCATATATATATAATTCATTCACTACTACATTTAACCTTTCAATGCTTTTTAGAAAACTTATACATAAAAAATGTCAGGAAATAATTTTGTATACAGATTTCCAACAGAAAATGGAACATGCGGTACTGGGACTCGAACCGGGAATGTCTCCTCGTTGTGAGAAGGCTCTAACCACTACGCTATTGCTATTTTGCTTAATTTGCATATATTTTTCTTATTATCCTCTTCTGGTGTCTAAGCTGCTAACTGTAGCTAAGCAATGGGCAAACCCACACAAATGCATGCAAATACTGGCAGCTATATCGGATGAAATAAAAAAAAAATAAAAAAATCTTTCTATTTTTAATTTTGTCAGTTGTTTAACATATGGGGGGTGTAGTGTTACATTGTGCACATGTGAGCGGACTCGCTCATGTAACTTGAAATTGCAACATTTCTTCATTGCAGGGGTGTGGATTTTTGGACTGTTCGGCAGTCCGACATGCTCCCTACACTCGTCCACGCTCCTTGTAAGCTTTAGAGTGGAGGCAGTGTGCCCTCATTAATATGCTTGGCGTGCTGCCATCATACTCTTAGACTAGCACTTCCGTGTAAGACCAATCTAGTCTTACTCAGAATATTAGTAAATCCTGGGGACTGTCTTGTCTATTCCCTTTTTCTATACTTTTCCACTTTCTCTTCTAACAATACTTTTCTCTATTCTACAATAATTATTCTACAGTGCCAAAAAAACATGTATTATTCTATATATCATGTTACATAACTCCTGGTGTATTAAACTGCTAAGTTTGTTTTTGTCTGTCCACTTAAATATTGGAGCACCTGTTTCTCTGTATTAAGCTAAGAAACTGTGATATACTTGTAATTTGTTTGTATATTATATCTCTATCTTGGAGCTTTTGCCCCTGGGCCTCCCCTGAAAATGGGTTCATTTAGACCCAGTCGGACTATCCCAGTAAACAAAGGTCAAATAAATAAATAAATAAATAAATAAAATCACTGTAGGTTGAGCTTCCTAAAATACAATAATAATGTATATCCTCTTGTGTTCAGACTTCTTATCCTTTTGAAATATATAACAATCCAAAACCTGTTATTATAGCAACTAAGTTTAATAAAGTAATATTTAAATCTGTCATCAGATTGTCGCCTCTTATTTTGCTCTGTGCCACATACATTTGTGACTTTCTGGCATTTCACTACAGATTGATGTTATTAAACAATGACTTATAATTGAGTTTCAGTCTTTCTATGAATAGCAATGTGTTCCATCAGAAGATTATTCTAGCAACTGTTGAAGTGGCCTCTGTTTTGGCCTTTGGGTTTACCTTGGAGCTTTAGGCTGCTTATTTAATGTTTTGGCTCCTTGTCAAATACATGGCTAGAAGCTCTGGGTAGGGACATGCTTGGAAATGTTATCGTTGTGTTTGCTGGACAGATATGCCATATTAAGCTTCTTATCTGAAGTTTGAGCAATGCTGCAGTGTCACTGGTTGGGGGTGCTGTCCCCTAATTTTTGGTGCTTGCTGTGTTTTCTTGCATTAGTTATTTTATCAGGGTGAGTGTGTCTTGGCTTTGGAGCTGATGGCAGTCATAGCTTTACTGGAAGTATGTGCAACTTGTTTGCATATAGGGTATGGTGGTATTTTTTACAGATTTGTATAAAGATGTATTGGCTGCAATGGTGCTCAACTCTGGTATTTTACAGATATTTGTAATGCAAATTTACAGGTCAAACATACACTATTTTAATTATTTATGGTTTTTGCTATTGTAGAAGAGTTGTGGAGGTTAAGTTTTTTATTTTATACACCATGTTTAGTGAGGCATATTTATTTTTAAAAGCTATAGGTGGCAGGGCTGCTTCTTGCTGGGACAGGTGCTGGAAGAATGTGTTAGTACTGGCAGTTTTGATACATTGTATTTTCTCTGTAACTTTCTTGTATAGATGTCATCCCTTTTGGAATAGGAACAGGGACGTTTATTTCAGTCACAGCACCCGTAGGTAGTCATTTGCATTAGTGAGGTTTCCAGTTGCTACCTGTCAGTTGGGTAGGTTTTATAAGTTGTTATCTGCTTTTGTAGCTGGGTAGGGTAGGCTGCAGTCAAATGGATCTCCTGGTTGTGCAGAGTTTAATGTGAGAAAGTGCAAGCATTCTGGAACCCCACAGCTGCATTTTTTTTCTGTTCTATGGAGTATTTTAGTTAGGTTAGGTTAGACATGAGTCTACTGAAGGTTTTAAGCATGTCAAGCATTTACATTTTAGAAATCTGCTGCAGCAGAGCATACATGATCCAGAGTATTGGTAGTTTTGGAGTCTGGATTTTCTACAGATGACACATTTTTCTTTTAATTTCTCTGTTCTTTTTTTCAGGTTCCACCATGGTCCATACTTTTAAGGATAGGTGGCTTTGTTTGTCTCAAGAGGTCCAAGGTTTGCAAATTGATTTAGAAGCAGCACATGTAGTAGAGCAAGGACAGAACTCCAGGAAGAGACTGGCAGTGAATTCTGAGGAGGAGTCAGTGGATGAACCCGCTCCAGTAGTAAGTATCACTATCAAGTAAAAAAAAAACAAAACAAAAATAAACTAGGAATACAATGTCAAGACTTGTTTTTAATAAGACAAATGCAAAGATTTCAAGCATAAGCTCTGATACTTATGCTTGAAAGCTTTGAGTTTGTCTTATTAAAACAAGTCTTGATGTTGCATTCCTAGTTTATTTTTGTTTTTGTGCTTTTGAGTACCTGGGAATACTTTGGTTCCTACACAAGATTTTATTCTTTATCACAATCAAGTAGTTTATAATAAATACTAGCCTGAGAATGTGATAGACAGGTATGCATAGTGTTTGTTTCTCTCCCCTACAGCTGCAGCAGAGAGTGCAATGAACATCGAAACCCATGGTGACAGACAGCTGAGGCTGCGCCAAAAGGCTGGTGAGTATATTGTTCAAATAGTTAAGAAGGAGTACATTGCTTACTGCTAGTAGGTATACAGTTACTGTGTGAATTGAATAAATAATATTGATGTACAATAAAACTACCTACAAAAAAACTGTTGTGTGTTTATTCTGGTATGCTGTTGTAGACATTTAGAATGTACACAGAGTCTTCACAGCAAATGTGGCTTTGACAGTATACATTAACTGAGCTTCCTCTGTGAGCCAGCTGTAAGAAAAATTATAGCTGGTGGAGCTGTAGAACAAGATATAACTGAAATGTGAAATATATACTGCACTAAGCTCTGAACCCTGAATAGTAATGTGTAAATTTTAACCTTTGCTTTCCAAAGTGTAGTAATCCAAAGGATTAATGCACAATACAATAACTATCTGTCATGCATGTATCACAGGATTACAAGGTCAGACTGTCTAAACAAGAGACTATTAGGCAGAAACCAGTGAAACTCAAAATAGCAGTTCATCAGTAGCTCATTGTGATGAGAAATAGCTTAGTTGTTAATTTTGCACACACAGACAAGGTTCGAATACAGGGAATGGTACTAAGATGTGTGCATATCTACACACAAGGAATCTGGAATAAATGTAAAAACAGTCAGGTAGTGTAAACAGATATTTTCTGTAAGGTAATGTTTGTAGTAGCTCTATGAAGGGTATACTAATAAACTGTGTACAACTGTTCAACTCTCCCACCACATGCCTGAAAATGACAGCAGGATAGGTACATACAACATGCACTCTTCGCGATACATGTCTCTCAAGTGTCACTCTGTCATGGCTAGTGGTCACTGCTGCCAATAACCCTGGACACAGATAGGAAACCAATTGAAGTATGCCAGTAGCACACTCACATAACAACACTTCAGGGTACCCCTCCTGTGCCAGATATGTAACCCTGACATGTACGAGTCCACTCTAGGCATGTACACAGAGTTGTCACAGTTTGCCCCATACCATTCCCGGCTGACAGTGTAAGAGGTATGTTTGTGAAACAGAAACTATGAGCCATAGGCAGATGTAAAGTGAGGGCAGACCCACAGAGTATTGAGCAGTACTGTTGTGGAAAGTAGAAGCATAAATAGTTGTTAATTGGTTTTGTGTCTCTCCCCCTACCTCTCATCTGGATCAATAGAATAATTCATATACTATGGGTATGTTTTACCCCAAACCTAATGTTGGGACTTGTGTTATATTATCGTTCTTATATTTGATTGGCTGCATGTTAACATACCTTGTTCAAATACCATTGTTGGTGGCCTGTTGCCGTCAATGTTATTGGCATGCTGTTATGATGCATACGGTTGTCCCATTTATGCATGTGTTCATTTTCCTATGCAACTGCTTCAAATTTGTTTGTTGGGGATAATTAAAACACCCATGCATGTGGTTATAACTAATCTGGAAATGTGTTGTTCATGACTAACCAACATATTCTTTAAAACCTTAACACCATAGCACATATGGGAAGGCAGATCTCGACAGATCTGCCTGTCCCACCTCATCTGGCTGTGGCACTGGACTCCAGCACATCTGGGAACCAACCCAGGCCTTCCTTGTCTGCTGGTCCTGCACTACCTTCGAGTGGAACCGCATGGGAAGCGTGCACGGACAGAAGCCTGTCACCCGCAGTCAAGTCCGGGGTTTCATTCGCAGCGCCATACAATCAGAGTTTGATGGACAGCTGTACCAGACTGAGGGACACCTGACAAACCTCAAGGGACAGGCTGCCCATCCTGTCCAGCCCCCAGCACAGCCACCTTCGGAGCTGTGAAGGCGCAGTGGTGGCTGCCCATGGGTGGGGACCTCAGTCCCACTGTATCCATCTGAGGGCTCATGGGCTTCAGATTCCCAACCACCCTCACATCAAAGGGGTTTACCCCCCACATGTGTCATATACCTCCCCTGTCTTGTCTGTCTTGTCTGTCTGCAAATGCAATCTATCCCACCCAACCTACATCCCCAAATATACCTACAGCCCTTCCCCAACATCCCAAAAGAGGGCATCTGTCCCACAAAAAAAAACATTGCTCCATACATAGCTCTATATTTCGCCCACATGTACAGAGAAACTAATCAATCAACACACTGATTAATCTGCAAATGTCTGTTGCCAATGCCCCTCCCTGTGAGGTGTGAGGCTGTAAATTCCAAATTCCATACATGTAATTCACAGCTGTTGCTGCCGAAGAAATGTAGAGCTATGGTTCTTTCCTATATCGGTCCTGCACATCCCTAGCTGCTTTTCATAATGTTTTACCCTCTGCTTGCCCCCATTTCACCACTTTCCTATTACCCTTTTTACTTTTCTTTAAAGAAAATTAGCACATTTGTAAGTGGGAGTAAACTGTGCTAAGTGAAGCTAAGAGGGTTTTTAACCATCTCTTAGCAATGCTTAGCACTGTGTAAAATCATGCAAACCCACTTACAACTGCTTAAAAGTGCCTTAATCACTATGTCTCCATCAGCCCTTGTTCTGCCCAGCAACAAAATAACTAGCCCTGCCAAATCTCAAACGCAGGATGCTGTGCACTACAATCACAGCAATGTACCACTATACCATCTAAGCTGTGGGTGCCTTTAATGTTTTTACAAACATATCATTCATTCTCATCATTTAACATTAATGTAAAAATTAATCACTTCCTAGTCTGGAACCCAGGAACAACAATCACAGGAACATACCACTACACCATCTAAGCTGCAGGAATCTGCAATGTTTTTACAAACATATCATGCGCAACAGTCATTCAACATAAGGGGGGACTATATATCTGTAGTACTGTTATATACATACATATGTATGTATAGATACCAATATCTCTCTCTCTCTCTCTCTCTATGTATATATATATATATATATATATATATATATATATATATATATATATATATGTACAAACCATCTTCTTACTGCAACACATCTGCCCGACAAACTGGGGGGATGAAGGGCAAACAATAGTGACATCTCCGCGATATGGCTGTCATACACGTAGAAGTGTGCTAGAGTGGCATGGGTTGCATTAACATCCAGATAGAGTCCAGGTCTGAAACACAAATGAATGTCATTAATTACTGATGTCAATGCTCACATCATCCCAATTATTTTTCAGAAACCCTCAACTGTTGTAGCCAACAGACAAACCATATGAGCCACACATAAGGACAGTGTCTAGACATCTGGACAGTGGAGATGTATGACTGCAGTCATGTAACAGAATGGAAAAATCCATGACAGCCATCAACCATGTAACCCAGCATCTTCTGAATCACAGTAAGAGCAACACAAAACTAACACAAATCAGCTCTGGGCAATTACCCATGTATATCCAAATATATCATGCGCTACAGGGATGAAACTGTAGGAAAAAGCAGATAGTGGTGCATAAATGCCTACCCAGAACCATTTGCACGACAGGCACAGCAACATACCAGTACCCCAAAGGAACTGTATAGTAAAATGACTGTTTAAACGAACATATCCTGATTCTCACTCACGCAATAAACTGACAGATACTGGCCCAACTCACAGTGTACTGCAAATCCTAAGGTGTTAAAGGACCTTTCTCAGTCTGCCCCTACAAACATACACACCTGATAGACCACCAGCTGCCATAGCAGCATGCATAGTCAGATAGAAAAAAGATCTGTGACACTCACATCTGCTACTCTCCCTACCCAGCCAAACAAACATCTACACACAACACTGCTACACAATTTTAGCAGTCACTTCACAATGGC
This sequence comes from Protopterus annectens, assembly GCF_019279795.1. Classification (NCBI taxonomy): domain Eukaryota; kingdom Metazoa; phylum Chordata; order Ceratodontiformes; family Protopteridae; genus Protopterus; species Protopterus annectens. The sequence goes on along the minus strand of NC_056727.1, from coordinate 1,101,658,324 downwards.
CAGACATACATAAATCTCATATGTACAGATTTCCACAGAATGTCCAGGGTGTGAGACCATTTTCATGACCAGTGTCACATACCGCTCTCAGGAGGAGTCTGCTAAGTCAATGGGATGATACCTCGAGTGCATTCAATAAATAATGATATCATATACCTCTGACCCTCTTACTACAAGACAACTGGACAAAGCATGACATACTTGGGGGACAGGGGGCTGAAAAGAGGGACATATCTCACATAATGGTGTTACAAACTGAAACAATTGACAGTGTCACAGGCTTTGTTGTAACATAACATCCCTGAAGGATATGATGTCTGAAACACCAATGGATGTCAACAGTTACTGACTACAATCCTCACATTATCCTACTGCTTCCACAAAAAACAGATGTCTTTTATTTATTTATCTATATTTATTTATTGACATTTGTTAACTGGGTTTGTCCAACTGGGCTTGTGGCCCATTTTCAGTGGAGACCCGAGGAGAAAAGCTCCAGTAATACATTTTAAAACAAGTACAATTTTAAACAATATTGATATAATAGCAATTATAGCAAAATGATTCACATATGTTGGGATACATGCATAGAGCTAAAGTTGCATTAAAAAGAAACTAAGTAATAAATTTGCATTGATATAGTTCAAAAGGTCAACAATGAACATTTTTGGTTTGTATAAAATTGTGCAAATGCATAGTGGACACATTGGAGAGAGAGGTGTAATGAGGTACTAAGTATGGTCCTTTTGAGGGTACATAAAGGGTAGGATGACTAGGTAGGGTCATGGCAAGGGCAGGTTCTGGAATTGAGAAAATAAGCTTTTAGTTCAAAAAAAGTGTGAGGTGTGGGAGATTGAACTAAGTCAAGGGGAAGTTTGTTCCAAGCATGGGCAAGGCAATGTTGTCTGAGGAACAGACCAAACATAGCAGGTGAACCTCTGGGCAGTCTGTGGACATCAGAAAAGTTGAGAGGTATGTCAGAGACATATCACTCTCAGACATCAAGTCACACAGAAAATGCATGTTCAGATGAGCCCTGTTAAAGTAACAACCCTCTATGTGTATAACAGCACTACTGACTTACACTCTCTACCCAATTCTTGAGCTTTGTTCCCCATGTTGCTGGGCTGTCTCCATATGTCCTCTCCTGAGAGGTATTCCCACTTACTGTCTGTGAAGCTGTAGCCCCCATACCTCCATAAGGTCCTCCACACAGGCAAGGGAAAGGGGCAAGGCCCACATGAAGGCCGTGATTATAGCACTGTGTTGCTATGGTATTGACAAACGGAAAGACAACACAGCTACTCTGGATGCAAGTAGCCAGTGGGAGACCTCGATTGGTGCGCAGGCCATCACCTTTTCATGAGCAGTACCTACAAAAAGCAAGCTGCTGCCTATGCAACACAGGTCTCAACCCATCTATACAAAGACAGACTGTGACTACACAAACCTAACCAATTGCATTGTTGTGAGGTAATGTCTGAGCACTATAATAGGTATGTCAGTCATGTAAGCATGTAATGGAATACAGACGGTGGAATGCAATGATGTCAAATGGGACATTAAACACTAGGCCGCAACAACATCTGATGGACTCACATGCTGCTGTCAAGCACCTATGGCCATTTCTGCTTGCCCTGCCTGCTTTACATGGAGTACATCTCCAGCCCCTGACTCACCCCAGCAAAGGTCAGCTCATGTATTACTACTGATGGAGTCTCTGTTGCCCAATACTGAGTGTGTCACTGGTAGGCCAGCTACCTGGGATGTTGAAATTAGTTATATGTCACCTGTGAATGCTACTCTGATACATATGCTTGTCTTACAAATGTAATAGATGTACATAGGGTATGTGCATACTACATGACAGGTGCAGATGTGTGTGATGAACTGTATGTGATATGCGGAGACCATACCTGCCAACCATCCAGAGTGTTGCACACTGACCACATGTCTACCTCATATTTGTAGTCAATGCCTCAGACAGTTGTGTATTGTCAGGCACATCACTGGCAACCCATTAAAGATTGCAGTCACAACAAATTAGCATACATTTCATTGTCAGATGTCATATCCTGCGGAGTACACCTGTGAATGTGACACCGCCTTTGCTGACAAATAAGTGTGTTTCAGCTTGATTCATAAAGTGACACTATATACTGGCCTTTGTCTACCACTGATGTGTGCCTTTATGCAGATCTCATGCTCCAACAGGAGCTAGGTGTCTTACCATGACAGCCATGTCAATGCAGGCGTACCTTGCCCTGTAGGATGCTGACATTTGTGCAGTCACTGACACCTGTTGTCTAGCTGTGGAGGGCACACCAACCTTGTCAGGTCACTCATCCCATCATATGTGTAGACCCCAAATGGATAAGCACAGAGCCACAGGAAGTGGAGTGTTGAACATTAGCATACACATACACACCTCCAGGCTGGCCAAACTGTATGCCGCACAGGTGACATCCCAAGTGCAATTAACAGTTGACAAAATACCAACTCAAATCATAGCTAGCTACAGGCCTCCAAACATGACTATGGACACCCACCACACATATTGGGACCTGATGAAATCTGTCAGGATTCAATTATCTACCCTGCTCCTGGGTGATTTTAAATACCCAACAATAGTGTGCCTGACCTATGCCATCTGAACATGAACACATATAAATTACTCGGCTTTGCCAATGGCAGTGCAGTGGAGCAGCCAGTCAACACCCTTACGGCAGGTGGGAATCTCATGTACTTGGTCCTAACCATCATGAGTAGTCACTGTAGCACTCCTACAGTATCATCCCCCTTGGTAATATCTGCCCACATAGCCATCACTGCTCAGGTCACCATCTCCCCTACCCCCCCCCCACCTCCACCCCTTTACAGTGTCAAACAGAATGAACTGTACACAAATTACTATAAATCCCCTCAGAGCAGGTAGAAGTAGCTGTACAGCCAACATCCCATTTGTTGGAACTAGCAGCAGTGTCCTGACCCACACCACAATACTATGTGGGCACCCACATAGCCGTATGGACTCAGTAGTACCTGACAGGGCAACATCATCTCCCTCAAGATAGGGTAAACACCTGTGGTGGACAGCAGCAATACACAAATACCATAATAGGTAGAAACAAGGGCTGAACAGGCCAAGAAGGAACAGGTGCCTCATTGGAAGGAATGTCACCTTGGTCTGTACAAGCAAATAAGGGCACAGGTGATGTACCCTATGGCTGTCTTTGAGTGCAATGTGGACACCTCCACCAAGGCAGATCACTATGCCTTCCACACGTGTCTGCATTTCCAGAGACAACACACAAATCTGCTCTGTAGTGGTGGTCAGTAACACCACATGCACATATGGCATAGATATAGGCAACCGGCTGTAGACAGTGAAGTGTAAACACCACCCCCGTCCCCCCAGTGGTACACATGTGCATATGCAGCACCTGACCCCCCCCCTTACCTCATCATCAGGAAGCAGGTCTGTAATGCCCTCTCAAAGGCAACACACAGAGGTCTCCATAGTCATGATAACATCCCTGGCTGCATCCCACATTAACACAGGCATGAGCTTTCAGAACCATTCTACACTGTAGTCAACCACAGCCTGAGCACTGGTGTCATCCCATCTGCACAGAGGGCAGCCAATGTCACCCCTATACACAAAGGTGGAGCAATCCACCAACCCAGCCAATATGAAGCACATCAGACTAACTAGCCTGCTCTGCAAGGGTATGGGAGGCAATATCAAGGACATTATGAACAGGGACATGGCAACATCAAAATGCCTGGGCCCACATGCCATGGTATTGTCAAAGGGAGATCAGGCCTGTGAAACCTGATTGACCTCTCTGCAGTAGTCAACAAACACAGGGATGAGGGGAAGATGGTGAACAATGCCTACATCCACCTAGCTCTATCCTCTCACTCTATCCCACAGGTAGACAGGATACATAAGCCTGCACAGCTAGGCACCAACCTGTAGATTATCAGATGGGAGGCTAACTGGCCTAATGATATTAGCCACTCAGTCAAAGTAGTAGAACCCACGCCTAATAGTAGAGTCATCCACAACAGTGTACCCCAAAGATTGGTCTGGTGGTCTCTACTGTTTGAGATATATGTATCTCAGACACAGGACAATAGCAGTGGTCTGTGACTGACAAGGTGTACAGATGCTTGCAAGCTGTCCACTGTCTTACACCCCCCTACTGATGTGGCTATCCTCCAAGAGGAATTCACCTGATTGCTGACCAGTTCAAGAAGCATTACCACAAACAGAATGCCAGAAGAGCTATCACTCCCCCTACTGTGGCAGATTTCATCCACACTAAGTATGACAGTAATAATGTACAGAGCATGCAATCAGGAATGAGGCAACTTGTGCACTAAGGTTGGTAGCAACCTGACAATTAGCCACAGTGTGGGCACCATTGTACAGAAAGCCATCTACATGGCTCACCTCACAAATATGGGTATGTCATAGGTAGGCCATAGGTAGTTGTAAAGTGAGGGCAGACCTCTAGAGTATTGAGCAGTACTGTTGTAAAAATAGAGGCCTATGCAGTTGTTAATGGACTTTTCTTCTCTCCCCCAACCCTCATCTGCATCACCAATTATTATTCATATACTACAGGTATGTTGTTACCAAAGTTAATGTTGGGACATATGTTACATTACTGTTTATCTAATTAATTGGTTACATGTTAACATACCTTGTTCACATAGCATTGTTGGTGGCCTGGTGCCGACATTGTTACTGGCATGCTGTTACAGTGCTTACTGTTGTTCCAGTTATGCATGTGCTCTGTTTGCTATGCAACTGTTTTACATCTGTTGTTTTTGGTCAATTGAACACCCATGCATGCCTTTAAATCAATATTGAAATGTTTTGTTCATGACTAAGCAATATATCATGGAATACCTCAACAGCATAGCATGTTTGGGAAGGCCAATCCCAGTGGATCCACCTGTCCCTCCCCATCTGGCCATGGCACCGGACCCCAGCATGTCTGGTACCCACCATAGAACTTCATCTCCTGCAGGCTCTGCACCACCTGGGTGTGGTCATGGAGATGACCCCACCATCCGCTGTCAGTTCCGGGGTATGGTGCGCAGTGTCACCTGCTCTGAGTTGGGCGGCCAGCTGCGCAGGATGGAGAGGCACCTGGTGCATCTTGAGTAGAAGGTTGCCCCTACAGTCCAGCCCCCAGCACAGCCACCATCAGGGCTGTGAAGGTGCTGTTGTGACTGCCTGCAGGTGGGGATGTCAGTCCCACCGTATCCATATGGGGGCTCATGGGCCTCTGATGCCCAACACCCTTCCTGTCCAATGTGTTCACCGCCCACGTGTCATACACCACCCCTGTCTGCTCTCCTGTCTGTCTTGTCTGTTTCCCTACCCCACCTACCTCCCCAGATGTACCTACAATCCTTCCCCAACATCCTACTCTCACCTTAACAAAAGAAAAAGGGCATCTGTCCCAAACACTATCATCGCCCGATACATAGCTGTCCATTTTGCACACGTGTCCACTGGACACATGTAATCCTGTCCATTTGGCTTGACAACACATTTCTGTTGTCCTCACCCTTCTCTCTGGGGGTTTAAGTGTCCAAATTCACCTCCAAACCTCATGCAAATGCACAGCTGTTGCTGTATTACAAATGGACAGCTATGGACCTTCCCCACACCCATCCTGCACATCCCCAGCTACTTTTCACATTGTTTTTGCCTCTGCATGCCCCTTTCTCACCACTTTCCTATAACCCCTTTTTCTTTTCTTCTAAAAGAATAAGCATAGGTGTAAGCAGGGGTAAGAAGGAGTAAGCGAGTTTGCCATTCTCCAGATGTCCTGCTCTAACAGGTTGAGAGGTATGACTGAGCAGGAAGAGTGTATATACAGTGTGCCATACTGACATACAACAGAAATGTATATCAGGTATTACCTGTGCACATGTATGTATGAGTAGGTGTAGCTGGAAGCCTCAAAAAAACAGACATGAAATGCAAAATGTCAGGTAAATAAGCTATACATGTGGTACATGTGTGTAATATTAGTTTCAGTGCATCCAACAGACATAGATTTCCACAGCTACTGATTGTTGCATTGCACTGACACAGACATAGATACTAGAATAAGCATGATTATCTGGTTGAAATTGGAGAGGTGTCTAACTGTGTCACAACTTTGTGTCCATGCCTACTACAAACTGCTATATAAGCACCTACATGTGCTGACTTGTAAAACCTGCCTCCACCAAGGTAGAGTAATCCCCTTTGGTGGACAGCAGCAATACACAAACCACATAATCAGTTGCTATATTGGCTGTACAAGGACAATTAGGAGCCAGCACCAACTTGGAAGCAGGTAAAACTTTGTCTGAACAAGCATATAAGGTCACAGGTGTGTCACTGTAAGGCTAACTATGAGAACAAATTGGACACATCCACCAAGGCCCATCTCAAGGCTGACTTTACGTATGTCTGCCATCTCAGAGGCAACAACCCAACCCACTCTGTACTGGTGGTCAATTACGCCACATACACACACAGCATAGCTATAGCCATCCCGCTGCAGACAGGTTAAGGGAAAACATCACCCCCCCTTGCCCACCATCACTATAGGTGGATATGCACAGCACCCGCACTCCTCCCCTCATCATTAGGAAGCAGGTACATAATGCCTACTCAAAGGCAACAAAATAAGTCTCCATGGGACCTAACATCCCTGTCTGCATTATACGTGAACTCAGGCATATGCTCCCAGATCCATTACACATTGTACTCAAGCAAAGCTTGAGCACCATTGACATCCCATCTGCAAGGAAGATGGCCACTGTCATCCCTCTGCACAAAGGTGAAAGATGAATGGTGGATTATGCAATTTACTGGCTCTCATTGGGGGGGATATGACACATCAGGACTAGGAGTACAATGCAAGCTCACACTGTGCTGATGGATGACAGGGGTATGATGTGGTCGTACGTTGTGGATAATGATAAACAGTGTTGATGTTTAGGTTCTGTCAAGAACACTGACCAACGTATGAGGTTCTGCAATGTGTTTCCCTGTTTATGTCTTCAAGTTGACATGCCTTATGTCTGTCATCCCCAGTACTCTGCAGCTGAAAATGAGGCTATTATTAACCTTATCATCCAGCACCATTACGGCAATAGAGGAGCTCCTTGCCAACCTTGGAGTAGATCCCACACACCAGCCAACACACAAAATACAAGTTGCTGAGGTGGGTGGCTCCCAGGCAACAGGCGAGGAGCATCCAAGTAAGGCCACAGTGCACATCAATTGAATCATGTAATAGTCATACTGGCTTCTGTAGAGTATCTAGATGCATATGTGAGGTTAAATTGCATTTGTGGGTGGGGTTTAGTAATGCACACAAGTGCACATCTACAGTGAAGGACAGCAAAATATGTACTATCAGAGCCTTTAGTGTACATGTGCAGAAAAGTAACATTCATCTTGTACCAATGCCAAATGTGAGTCTGCTGACAATACCTCTCCCCCACAACTACATAGGTACCTCTGGTCTAGATGTGGGACAGCACCCTGAAGCCAGTGAGTATGGGATTGTCCTGTTGTGGCTCACCAGTACCCCAGGCATGTTAAGGTCATGCATTTTACCATGCACATAACTGTTACTCTCAGCCATATTGCAATATCTGCATGTTCACTTGTGGTGGGGTTGACTACATTGCGTCACAGTGGTAATCATAGGGGCCTATTTGCAGGAGATGTAACATATATGTAGCATACCTCACAACCTGTTATTGCAAGAAATCTGGACAAAGACTGAAAAAATGGGGGGACAGAAGCCCAAAACTAGGGACATATTTTATAAATTAGTGTTATACAGTGCATATAAATGATGTACACACAACTGTTAAAATGCCAGGTATTTCTGATATACAAAAATGAGAGCACAATAAAACATTTCCAAACTCTTACAACCTTTCCTGTGACCTATAACCTGTACAATTCAATTGTAAAACAAACAGATCTGTTAGGGGAGCAATTATGACAAATGAAAAATATACAAGACGCTAGATGCATAAGTGTGCACAGGCTGAAGCTAATACTGTGTTGAAGGAGCTTTCGATATAATTACAGCATTACGTCTTCTTCGGTACACACCTGCCATCAATTACAGAGACTCTTTGATTAACAGCAAATAATAGTCAGCTGTCCTATCAGGATTTTCCTGACATTTACTCAGTTGCCTGCTACAGCAACACCCATGGTTCACATACAGCTTAAGAAGAAGCAAAGGGAGCTCATTTTTGAAAGGTATCAGCTTGAAGGGTACAACAACATTTCCACAGTATTGCATATACCATGGAACACAGTGCAGATGTCATCAAAAGGTGGTAAAAATATGGGGCAGCAGTGACATTGCAAAGAAGTGGACATCCCTCCAAATGTGTTGAAGAGACAAGACCCGAGCTGGTAAGGGAGGCTGCCAGGAGATCTACAGCAACACTAAAAGAGTTGCAGGTATCTCTGGCAATTACTGGCTGTGTACTACATGTGACAACAATATCCCATATTCTCCACATATCTGGTCTATGGGGTAGGGTTGGAAGATGGAAGCCTTTTCTTACACAGAACAACATCCAGGTCTGGTGAAATTCTCAAGAACAATACATCTTGTCACCCAAAAGCATGTGGGAAAATGTGTTATGATGTGATGAAACCAAAGTTGCACTTTCTGGCTACAATTTCAAAAGGTTTGTTTTGCACAATAACAACACTGTGCATCACCAAAAGAACACCATACCCATTGTAAAGCATGGTGATGGCAGTGCCCTGATTTAGAGCTGCTGTTCATAAGCTGGAAGTGGGCCTTTAGCCAAGGTGGAGGGGATCATGAACAGTTCCAAATATCAGTCCCTTTTGGCCCAAAATCTTCATCTGTCTGCTAGAAAGCTGTAGATGAGAAGGAATTACACCTTTCCACATGAAAATGGCCTAAACCAAACATCCAAATCATAAGAAAATGGCTTCACCAGAAGACAATCAATGTTTTGGGATGATCTAGCCACAGTCCACACCTACATCCAGTAGAAAATCTGTGGGGTGCCCTGAAGAAGGCTGTGCACAAGAGATGTCCTCACAATCTGACAGAGTTGGAGGGATTCTGCAAGGGGGAGTGTGCAAATATTGCTAAGTTGAGATGTGCCATGCTGATAGACACCTTCTCAGGAGGACTAACTGTTGTTATTAAATTAAAATTTGCTTTAGCAAAGTATTAGATTAAGGGTGTGCACACGTATGCAACCAGCCTAGTGTATATATTTCACCTATATGTTACCCCTAACCCATGTGTTTGCTCTTCATTTGGATTGCACAGGTTATAAGTCACATTAAAGGTGGGGAAATGTCATGACATAATATCTGTGGTTTCATGTTATATATCAGAGAAACCTGGCAAGTTAACAGGGATGTGTACACTTATTAGATCCACTGTAAGCTTAGAAGGTTGTTAGTGTAACCAGTTTTGTTTTAACATGCATGTAATCCAGGTGTTGATGTGTGAAACTCAAACCATGTTATTAATTAGTGACACCAATCCTTAGATCATCTCAGTAATGTGTCAGACAAATAAAGGATTTATGAGGAACAGACCAAAAATATGAGGCATACATATAGACAGTCAGCAAAACTCTGTACAATTGAGAGGTATGTTCTGTAGGAATTGGCACTGTGCTATACAGGTGAACAGCAATAATGTGTACATGGCTGCAGTATGGTAGGTGAAGGCCCATCATGTCCTGACCCTACTCATGTATCCCAGAGGTGTATATTACTAGCAACATTAAGTGGAAAGGGCTGCACTGCATGATGTTGAAGGCCTCTCTAGAGTGTGTATGTTGTGGTCTGACTGTGTCGTGAATGCAACCAGTTGGCTACTGTGAGGTCTGTGTAATTCCTTTGTGCCACCTCACCTGTATGTGTCTGTGTGTGTGTCCATGTGTGTCCATGTCTGCGTGTGTGCATGTGTGCGTGTGTGCATGTGTGTGTGTGTGTGTGTTTGTGTGTGAGCGCGCGTGTGTATGGGTGTGTGTGTATGTGTGTGTGTGTGTGTGTGTGTGTGTGTGTGTGTGTGTGTGTGTGTGCGCATGTGTGCATGTTTGTGTGTGTGTGTGTGTCTGTGTCTGTGTGCGTGTGTGTGTGTGTGCGTGTGTATGTGTACCAGCAAACCTTATAGTGCAGGTATTAATTTACAAATGTTGTCTTCCCCTCACAGGTGGACATGGTGATTGTGGTCCCTCCTGCTCTGAATCTGATGGCAGTGTCTCTGCAGACTCTGACTATGATGGTGGTCATTGTGGGGCACAGGTGGGGTTGTCGGGGGATGAATCTGTGCCACTGGTTGGCATCCCACAGTCATCCACAATGTCCCCACTCACAGTCACAATACCCACACATACCCCATCCCCAGCAGCCACAGATAATGGACACTTGGCAGGTGATGGCATAGAACAGGCTAGTGTGGTGACTATGGCGAGTGTGTGTGTAGCCACTAGCCATAGCCAGAGTGCAGGGAAGGACTGCTGCTCATCAAGCCGCTGTCGCAAGTGCCACAGAAAGTGTCACCAGATGCATGTTTCAGGCTGTCATGGATGACCAGGCATGTAGAGAACGCAACACCAGACAAATACTCAAGGTCTTGGATGCAACTCTTCCTGGCTCATGTGGTGACATACATGACCATGTTGAGGCTACACGTCAAAATACTGAGGTCATGAATAGATGGTGGGGTGAGACCTTGGCAATCTTTGACTGTAGCATGTCTGTGCTAGAGCATGTCATGGGAGATGGGCATTGGCCACCCACATCAAGTGAGAGTCTACAGGACTGTGCACCTTCACACTCCCATAGTGGCAGCACCACCAGCACTACTGAAGGGGGAGTGCTATCCACACCACAATGGAGCAGGCCATGGGCACGTGGTCCTAGCTGGTCTCATCAGGGACACAGATCCAGCAGACAGCAGTCACCATCGGGAAGCAGTACTGCATCTGGCCTTGGGCCTGGTGGTGCCAGAGAGACCCCTGGCAGGACCAGTTCCCATGTCTGTGGTCGGAGACGATGAACAGTACACCCTGCCATGTATGGTCCACAGCTGTACAACATACCCCTGTGTAGGGCAGCCACATGGCATGACTGTGTACACACATACACACACATCACCATCACAGCCAGGTTACCTTCAGACACACACCACCTCTGCACTGCCCATTCATATAACACCCTTCCAAACTCACACGCACACACACACACACACACACACACACACACACACACACACACACACACACACACATGCCAACACTGAGATTAGAACCCCTACCTATCTAGTTACTGCTAATACAGTGTTATGCATTTATTGTATGGCCCACAAAGCTTACAGGGTGAAGAGAGTCCCAAGCTAACTCCAAGGTGTACAACATCACCAGGCCTTGTAAAGTATGGCAATGGATGATTTACTGGGTGACACTGGACCCAAACTACTTGGACCTATAGTTATACACGCTTACACACACAAATACGGTCATACGTTTGCCATGACTAAGATTAGCAGCCCTGCCTATCAAGTTGGTCAGCCCATACTCTTACATAATTCCTACATGTGGCATAGGGTTTATTGGGCTGAAGAGTGTCAACAGATACCTCTATGGTTGATGAAGACAGCAGGCCTTGTAAAGTGGACCTTGAGATGTGTAATGGGAGTACCTGGCATAAAAATGTAAAATCCACCCCCACAATAGATATAGTTCTCACTCAGACACATGATATGGTTCTCGCACACACACACACACACACACACACACACACACACACACACACACACACACACACACACACACACACAAACACACACACCCTTGTCAGGATTGAGATTAGAACCCCTACCTAACTAGTTATTGCTAATACAGTGTTATACATTTATCGCATGTGCCATGGAGGTTATAGTGTGAAGAGTTTCCCAAGGTAACTATATAGTGAATAACATCACCAGGCCTTGTAACATATGGCAATGGTAGTTGCACTGGGTGAGAAGGTCCTCAAACTACTTTCACCCACATGTTTACACACTCACAAACACTTGTATACACACTTATGCCCACACATTTGCCAGTACTGAGATCCATAGGTTCATAGGTGTGCACTAGGTGAATGGCCATGGAGCTTTTACATTGGAATACCCTGGCATCGTGCCACTTGACAATAGTCTCCAGTGTGTCTAATGAGTATAGCCACTGGAATGATTCCCGGAGTGGGATTTCTATTTCCCATGCCTTCATCCAGATTTCTCTTGAAGAGGGCCAGTGATGTGCTCTGCTTGACATGTATGTGAAGTCTATTCCATAGCGTGGGTAGTCTCTGGGTTGTGAACTAGTCCCTCCAGCATATTCTGTTGATTGTGGAAATGGGGTTGAGGTCTCTGGGTCATGTGGTATAGATGGATTGGTTTCTTCAGATGTAGCATTCCTGGCAAAGCGGGTCAGACATGGCTGTGTAAGTCAGGCAGAGATTGCCTCTAAGATGCCAATATGAGACAGGAAATAGTTGGAGTTATTGGAGTCCGTCCATATAGGTCAAGTGTTTAAGGCCTGGGATCCTCTTTGTAAGGTACTTTTGCAGCCTCTCCAGTTGTTGCAGGTGTCTAGTGGAGTACATGCCAAATGGGCCATTGTACTCATTGATTTGCCTAATGAAGGGAGAGCACAGGGAGACAATGATGCCATACTTCCTAGATGCAACACCCTTAGTCAGGAGATATGACACACAGAAGGACTTTCTGAACACAGTGGCACTGTGGTGGTCAGCAGAGAGCTCACTGTCAACCTGTGTTCCTAGTTCCTTTATAACAATGTCAGTGTTCAGTGGACTACCATCAATATATTACTTCATGGGAACCATGTTGTTCCCAAAGGAGATGTTGGCACATTTTCTGGCATTAAGCTAAAGGCCAGGGTTCTGACACCAGTCATAGGTCTCAGTGAGGCCTTTGTGCATGATGTCAACATCGCATGGGGAGGTTATAATAGCACCTACCTTGCAGTTGTCTCTGAACATTGTCAGCCAGAGTCCTTTCTTGTTGGGCTGGACTTCGGAGGTGTGGATCCCGAATTCAAGGGAACACAGGGCCAAACCCTGTGGGACTCCACTCGTGCCTGGTCAGCAGTCTGACATGGAGTCCGCTTCTTTCAGACTATGGGTTCTATCTGTGAGCCAGTTTGCAAGCCACCTATTGGTATAGGGTTTGATGCCTAGCTGAGTGTGTCTATCTATTTTTCCTGAGTGGGGAATGGTATCCATGGATTAGAAGAGCCACCTGTCTTGTTATTTATTCCATACTGTTACATAATTATTTCACATGGCACAGAGCTTATAGGGCTGCAGAGTGTCTACAGCTACCTCTGCAGTGGATGACAGTAGTGGGCCTTGAAAAGTGGACATTGGGATGTGTACTGTGTGGGTGACAGCAAAAAATTGCAAAAACCCATCCCCCAATGGATATGGTTCTCACACACACACACACACACACACACACACACACACACACACACACACACACTTGCAATGACTGAGGTTAGAACCCCTTCCTATCTAATTACTGCTACTACAGTGTTATGCATTTATCACACACACCACGGAGCTTATAGCGTGAAGGTTGTTCCAAGGTACTTCTAAGGTGAGGAACATCACCAATCCTGTAAAGTATGGCAATGGGTGATGGACTGGGTGATAGAGGCCACAAACTACTTTAACTTACACATATACACACACACATTCACCGGAAGTGAGATTAGAACCCCTGCCTAACTAGTTATTTGCATTATAGTGTTACACAATTATCGCACACACCACAGAGCTGATAGGGCTGAGTGCTGCCCAAAGGTGCTTCTAATGTAAATGACATCAGCGGGGCTGCTAAAGTAGGGCAATGGGAAGTGTATTGGTTGTGAATGGGCTCAAAATCTTTAACCTACAAACACACACTCACAATCTTTTATATTTGCCAGGAGTAAGATTAGAACCCCTACCTAACTAGTTATTTATATTAGAGTGTTACACAGTTATCACATGTGCCACAGAGCTTATGGGGCTAAGGACTGCCCAAAGGTACTTCTAAGGTGACTGGCATCAGCAGGACTGTTAAAGTAGGGCAATAGGAAATGTACTGTGTGTGACTGGGCTCAAAATGTGTAACCTACAAAAACACACACTTTTGCATTTGCCAAGACTGAGACTAGAACCCCTTTCTAACTAGTTATTTGTACTATAGTGTTGCACACTTATCGCATGCACCACAGAGCTTACAAAGCTGAGGGCTCCCCAAAGGTACCTTTAAAGTGACTGACATAAGTGGGACTGATAAAGTCAGACAATTGGAAGTGTACTGAGTGTGAATGGGCTCAAAACCTTTAACCTACAGACACACACACACACTTTTCAATTTACCATGGCTGAGATTAGAACCCCTACCTAAATAGTATTTGTACTATAGTGTTATGCAGTTATCACACACACCACACAGCTTATAGTGCAGAAGCCAGTCCAACAGTAGTTCTACAGTGAATGACATAAGCAAATCTTGTGAAGTAGAGCAATGGGAGGTGTACTGGGTGGGAATGGACTAAACACTTATTCCTACACACACACACACACACACACACACACACACACACACACACACACACACACACACACACACACACACACACACATGCACACACACACACACACACACACACACACACACACACGCACACACACACACACACACACACACCTGCGCGCACACACACAGACACACACACACACACACACACACACACACACACACACACACACACACACACACACACACACACACACACACACACACACACACTCTCTCACACACGCACTCTCTCACACACCATGCACACACACACACACACACACACACACACACACACACACACACACACACACACACACACACACACACACACACACACAGTCTCACACACACAGTCACACACACACACACACACACACACACACACACACACACACACACACACACACACAGTTACATATGCTGGGACTGTGATTAGAACCCCTATCTAATTATTTGTATTATAGTTATATGCAGTTATCACACATGCTATAGAGCTACAGGACTGAAGCCAGTCCAAAGGTACTTCTAAGGTGAAAGACACTGGCAGATGTTGTAAAGTAAGGCAATGGAAAGTCTACTGGGTGGGAAGGCATCATAATACTTAGATCTACAGACGCACACAAAGGTAGGTGATGTGAGTTGCTTGAGTGACAGGGTTTGTTTTAGCAGACATTTTCTGACATGTAATGTTTGACACTATACTGTATTGTGTCATTACCTACTGACAGATATAATCGTATCATCACAGTTTTTTACCAGAGAAATACAAGATGGATGATGCACAGACCTATATTATGAGGTAAAAGGTAGACATTCTTGCACAATCCAGATAGTTGGGAGGTATGGCTACAGCCGATTGACTGTTGAAGCTGTGTAAAAGGTCCAGCACCTTGGTGATATGCTGGCTGGGGATCTCCTGGTTGTGTGTTTTTTTTCTTACCTGACAGATCATATCCTGGTGTGGCCATACCTGTCAACTGTACAGATTCTCCCAGATTATCCAGATGCATACTTCATAGATCTGGTCAGTTTCCCTTAAACTTGTGGCTTTCTAGCACATTTGTTGCAAATCATTCAGGGTTGCAGTCATGGAATACTGACAGAGCATTAGAGTTTCAGACTTCACACCCTTCATGACATCCATGCTACTACACACCCCCTCTGTTATTCTATCAACTGTCTAACATTATGAGAGCAATATTTCAAATGTGTCCCTATAGTTGGGCCATTATCCCACCATTATGTATGGCTTTGTCCAGATTTCTTCCTCAACGAGGTTGAAAGGTATGCTACTAGCATTTAGCAGCATGGCCTTACATTTGCATTTTGTTGAATGTGTCATTTTGGTAGCATGGACCCATGACAGTCCCTATAAAATGCACTATGGGTGAGGTATGGGCCTTTGTCAGCACCCTGTAGGCCACGTGAGACTGCTTCAGGCCATCTGTAGTGAGCCAGTGCATTCTGTCACTCATATGTCCCCAGGCTGCCAGGCAGTGGACCCCCCTGTGGTGACAGTGGTAAGTGACAGAACACCCTGCTGTGCTACTAGGCACCATACCTCTCTACATATATGAGACAGACATCTGGACAAAGCCATGAGTAATTGGGTAAAAAAGGCCTAAATATACAGACCATTGTAACTACTGGCCTTGCAAATCTGGAAGGGTAATACAATAACAGATTTAGCATTAGCATAAATTTTTTTATAGGGTATGAAGTCTGAGACACTACAATCCATCAATATTTTCTGACTTTAGTTGTTCATGGTCTGCCATTGATTTGCCAGACAACCACTATTTCGGAATAAAGACACCACAGATATGATGCAAACCTGTGTACATTCTGCAAAAGGTCTGTACAGTTGTGAGGTATGGTAGGCACTACATAGGTTACTTAAAACCTGTGTACTGTTCATATGTGTGGCCCTGTGTACATGACCTATCCAGCTTCCTGGCAGTAATGGATATTGACATCTAGACAGTATGTAAAACTCCCACCATAGGTGTAGTTGACATGCAAAATAGCACTGCATATCGTGGAACATGCCCTGTCTACCACAGTACTCTACCTAAGCCAGTAGGACACAACAGCCATGAGAAGGTGCTGGCCACATCCTGACAGTATTCCCTGCACATATGCATAGCTCATTGACCCCTGCATATTGTGGGCATACAACAAATTATCATGTTGATTGGTACAGCCCTGGCAATGTGTGCTCTTCTGCTATTACCCCACAAAATTACATGTTACTGCATTTCTATGGGAATATGGGTGTGGGAGGGGCATGGTTTACTATCAAAAGGCCGTAAATCACATCCATGAATGGTGATTTACACAACAAATAATGTCATCTCATGAATATGAAGTAGGTTGAATGATCGATGCAGCAACATCGACAAATTCTGTTGACCTTAAGGTGGAACTCTCCCATTGACATACATGCTGTAACTTCCTGCCCATGTACAACCTTCTAACCAGACATACAAATGAACATCGACATTCTGACAGTCACTCCTACCATGGTCGAGGAGGTGGCTGTTGAGCATGTTACTGTCATGCTTTTGATGGTAAACCGGAGGGGCACACCTGTCAACAGTACACATTTGCATGGACTGTGATGATATTGGCTTTACATTTTGGTTCCATTTAGCATAGCATTGTGCCCTGTCTTGGAGAATAGAAGCATATCACTAGGAACCACAGGTTAGATTGTAATGCCATACAATTGAGTTTCAGACTTCTTACCCAGAGTCTTACTGCAACTGCAAGGCCTGCTGTGATATCACTGTGTAAGTCTTTTGGGGGGGGTATTCCATTATTGTCACCATTTGTGTGCCTTTGCCAGACCTTCCTTTATGGTTTTCTATGGCTGACTTGCTGTGTGAGTCTGGGAGCGAGTATGGGATCCCACAGTGACATCCATGCATGTGACCTATGACCACCCCTTAGTTGTCCCCCCACATATGCTGCAGTGAGATTTGTCACCTTAAATGATACTGCATAGTGTGGGGTAGCCAGTATTGTGTAGAAATTTCCTGGTGTCTCACATAACTGTCAGTTTTCTGCTGCCCTCCCAGTAGTCCACTCCATTCCCTTGCATGCATGCAGCATTTCCATAGATATGCTACCAAAACATAGTAATCCATTCATTTATTGTTAAGAAAACTGACTTACCTTCTGACTACAGCAGTTGTGAGAATGGTGCTTGAGGGCTGCCTGTGTTGGATGCACATAGTACACTGCCTACACATCATAAGTTACAGGTAATGTGATGTATGTGTCATCCATTTTACAGTGTGTGTGTGTCAGAGAGAGGTGTCAGTCCCTAGTTCCCTACAGTGTCAGTGTCTGTGCTATGCATTGCCTCTTTGCCAAGGCCTGGGTATACTGGGCATGCCTCCGTCTGCCTACAGGAGCAAGTTCAGGAGCTTCCTCTTCTGAGTCCCTCTGTGCCTGTCAAAACCTTGGCAGTGGTGGGGGGCTGTGATGCCCTTCCCTGTGCTGTTCCTGCTGTAGCTGTTTCCTCAGGATCATATTGTGTAGCATGGCACATACTATGAACATGTGTGCACATGTGGCTAGAGAGTACAGCAAAGCTCCAACAGATGTGTCAAGGCAGCAGAACCGTGACGTCAACATCCCAAACACATGCGCTATTATGATCCTGGTTTGTGCGTGTGCCACATTATGGCATTCTTGATTGGGTGTGTGTGCATTTCTGATGGGTGTCATCATCCACAGCTCCAGTACATAGCCAGCATCCCCCATCAGATGGCCATATGGGATGCCCTCACTGGCAAATGCCTGGTACAGCTGTGATGAATGCCAGATGTGGGAGTCGTGATAGCTTCCAGGGTTGCCAGCACACACATTCATGATAATGCCCTGGGCATTGCATATGACCTGGAAGTTGATGTAGTGGAAGCCCTTGTGGTTTATGTAGACCCTACCCTCTTCATCAGGTGGTGCTTTGATGCAGATGTGAGTGCAGTCTATCGCACCCAGTACCTCCAGGTATTCTGCTACATGGTGGAAGAGATGCATGTTGCTGGTTCTATCTGGGGTAAGCAAGTGTGCTCACGGGCAGGTGGTAGCATGGCATCCAGGAACTGGTGGAGTGCCCTGGATGCAGATGCCTGTGAGACCCCCCCCATGATGTTCCCAGTAAGTCTTTGGAAAGTACGTGTAGCTAGACAGGATCCCCTCTGTTGGCTCTGGGTCTGAGTTGAAGCCGGCACAGCTCAATGATTTGCTGCAGTATGTCTCTGTCCACCCTGTAGCACTCTACTATCTCCAGATCATGTAGCCCCTTGTAAGTTACCCTGGGTCTGAACCCTCTACTCCTCCTCCTCGGCCTGAGGCAGTTGTCAGCATTATGCTCTTCACCGCCATCAGCCTCCAACACATACTGATGGATCAAACCAATGGCAGCCCCTAACATGTTTTTGGTTAAAATTCCCCCACATGTATGGACCAATGGTGCAGAGTTTGTGGGAAAAAACAGACTGTAAGGTGTTTGCATAGTTTATACTGTTGTGCTGCAGATACTGCTATATGATTGACTGACTATGATGCGTTCTATCTGCTAGCTATGTAATTTGTACTTGATTGCTTTTATTCTGCTATTTTCCTTTTTTTTCCCCTTCCCATTTCCACCCGTTTTAAGACCCAAGGCGCGCCATGCAAACCGGGTTCCCAAATGTAAACAGTCCTGCTGTTTCTGTTTTTTTTTTAGAACCGGTGCACACTGCACAAACCCATTTAGCTAATGTAAACACTGAGAAATGGCCCTCCCTGGATGGGAACACGCTCTTCATTTCATGGAATAAGTCAGTACAACCTCAGACACACACCCTTTCTTAGCTGTGCTTAGCTAAGCATATCTGGGAGCCATGGAGCTCCAGTGTGCTTACACCAAGCATGACTTCCACCTTTTCATGTTTGCTACTCCTCCTGCTTACACCACTGTCTTATAGCACCTATGCAGTTAGGTAGAGGTTGGCACTTTGATTCTTTTTGTGAGTCAATAAATTTCGCTCATTACCATACCCCACTGTCTTACTCCCTAGATACTGCACTACACCAGAGCCTTTCCCCTTAGCAACCACTGTTCCCTGGCATTGTTTTGATTCTGCATGCCATGGACTATAATGGCAAAATGCAGATTTCACTTAAAATTGCCTATTCACCTTTTTTTATATTTTCAGCATGATCCCGTTTGTGTGCCACTGCCCTATGGTTAAATGGTTGAGATCGTTCAAAAAAAACAACTTTTGTTTTTATAATTTTGCAACACTTTTCCATGCCAATGGCCATTTATTTGGCCATTGACATGCCTAAAGATTATAATACATGCTTTTATTTGAACTGTCATACCTCGGTTTTGATTTTTGCAGCACTAGCCGAATACATTTCTGCAGGTAACACTATTCCTGCATGGATGCCTGGCTGCTTCCTGAATTGCTAATTCACCTCATTTGGATGGTTTTCACCAGCAAATGAGGTATTTAGCATTATTCAGTGGTGTCCATGCAGGAATAGTGCTACCAGGTTCATGCATGTCCCCAGGCTTGTTTTCTGGATCGCTTGGCGACCATATTCCATGCAGGCGCGGCTGCACTATTCTTACACTCTGTGTAAACTTTATAGAATCCCAGGAATTGTGTCTGCTACACTGAAACTGAGAGATAACACAATCACAAAATGCTTTAATTTCAACTTATTTTCTTGAAGTCTTGTAAGTTAACTCTGTATGTTCCAGCTTCTACTATTAAAACATACATTTGCACAGGTATATAGTTTATATACATTTCTGTTTTTTTCCAGTAGGGTACACTCTGGACACATCATTGAAGCTCAGTACTGTACAAACCCTGTTCAATACACACTTCTACACCAGTAGTTTAATATACAAATAACATATAGTTCTGTTACATTGATAAGACAAGCATATGAATCATGTTGATATTCACAAATGACATATGATTATTTACAAAATTCCAGATAGCTGGGTTGGCAGTGTCACAAGAAATATGTAGAAGTATTTGACCTTGTGGATACTGAGGGAACTAAGTGCATTTTGGACAATGACAACTCTTCTAACAAGGACTTAATGGCAGCCTTGGCAGCCATTGGGATAAAGGCATCAGCCAGCATAGCAGTAAAGAACTAAGACACCTGGTCATTTAGTTTTATGGTGTCCCTGGGGTTGATTTTAGAAAAGGACCCCAGCCCAACTTTAGTAGCTTACTTTGTGGCTATCAGGGAAGAGCATCATGTCAAACGGGTTTCTAGCTGGGTAAATTATGATCAGCATTTTAGAATGAAAGCCATAGACAAGTCCCTCAGGTGGGATTTAAGGCATCTCAACATTTGGTTGAGTGCCATGTTAGATAAGCCGGCCACCTCAGAGACTGATGGCAGGAGTGGTAGTGACAGGCCTTTAAACATGGCAAATGCATTTGGCAAACCTGAAAATTCATCTATTTGTGTTCAGGATGTGGGAAAGGTCACCCTGAATCCAAGTGTTGGGAAATAGTTGGCAGGGACAGGTCTGGCATCCCCTCATCTCAATTAGAGATATGGCCTGGGGTGCAGTGGAATACTTCTCCTAGCATTAATCAATCTTTTCTTGGCCATGATGGGGAGCTTTGGCAGGGGTTATGAGCATTCCATATCAGTTATACTTCCCAATCTGTCTAGATAAATTGACCCAGCTATTGACTGATTATCTGGACATCTGGACAAAAGGCAGCAGCCTCTCTTATTGTAGGTTTCTTCAAAGAGTTTACAATTGGGCCCTCAGTTCTATTAGATTCTAAGTTAGTTAAAAATCTTTCATCCGTTAAGAGGCATGAAGAAATTGCAGCTATGTTGATTGAAAAAAGAGAGCAGATGGTAGACTAGTTGTCCCTTTTTCCACTCCCACCCCCCAGCCCGGTTTTAAAGTTTCCCCCCAATGGTCGCATTCTTATAAAGCAGGATAGTAAATTAGGGTTGATTCACCATGTTTTGCACCCCATGGGTGCATTAGTCAATGACTTTATTGACAAATAGCTGGCCAAAGTACATTATTCTTCACTGGATCAGGCTGCAGAGGTCATTTTGGCTTGCTTATTCTGACCCCTGGCTATGCAAGTTGGACATCCAGTTTGCTTTTCTGATTCTTCCTGTGAGATGGGAAGATTGGCCTTATTTGGGTTTTCAGTTTGAGAGAAAATTCTTTTTTTGACACTGCAATGCCCATGGGGTGCTGTGTGGCTTGTGCTGCCTTCAAACTGTTTAGCACAGCCTTGCATTGTTCTTGGCAGCAGTGAACTCCTCTTCAATAGGCAGTCCACTACCTAGATGATTTCCTGATAGTTGGGGGGGGGTCAGGAAGGGGCTATGCAGGACCTGTCAGTCTTTAACATGCTCTGTTCCTATTTGGGGGTACCTTTGGATAATGACAAGCCAGAAGGGCCAAGCCGATCCTTGACCTCTCTGGGGTTAGAAGTTGATACCATCAATAATTCATTCAAGCTTCTGTTGAACAAAGTACAGCAAGTTGGCAATTACTTTGGAGATTTTTAGTGGTTAATAAAACTTGCACAGGGGAAACCATGCAATTTCAGAGGTTGCTGAATTTTGCCTGCAGGGCAGTTTCTCTGGGCAGAACCTTTCTTTGGTCCATTTCTGACTTGTTGAAAGGGAGCAAGCCCAAACATCATTACATCCGGCTGACCAGAAGGGTCAATGAAGACCTTCAGCTCTGGTTCACATTTCTGAGCCAATTTAATAGGAAGTCATTTTGGCAGTCCCCTTGGGTTTATTCCAGTGACCTTAATCTTTTTATGGATGCAGCAAGGGGGTCTAGTATAGGAGGATACTTTCAACGCAGCTGGTTCAACAAAAAAATGGCCAGAATCTTAGCCTGAGGAGAGGAGGAGGAGAAGGGGGGAAATTATTTTCCTGGAAATCTTCCCCATCTGGGTGGTAGTGTTAGTGTAGAAGGACAAATTATGCAACAGGAGAGTAGTCTATCACTTAGGCAATGCCTCAGTTGTTTATACTCTCAATAAATCGTCCTGTAGGTCCAAGTGGGTACACTCTGTTATAAAGCTATTGCTTTTGTTACTTTTAAAGATTACTATGTCTTTCTCTAGCATGCCTGTGCCTGGTCATCATAACCTTATACCTGATAGTCTTTCCTGTTCTCAGTTAACCAGGTTTCACCAGCTGGCAAGACATGCAGAACCAAAGGGCACAGCAGCTCCAGTGGAAGTTTGGTTAATTGGAGAGGAGTATCAGCATCTCTGCTGGCCAGATCTTGGGCCAGCAATACAAAGAAGGCCTATTCTTCATCACTTCAGGTTTTTAAGGCTTTCTATAGGTGATTACCCTTTTGTCTTAGGATCTGGGAGTTGCAGTTGATCCTGCACTTCACAGTGGCCCAGTTATCAGTAGGTGGTTCCCCTAAAATTGCATTTAGTAGTTTTAGGATGGTTGAAACATTTCTTGGGTGTTCAAGAAGTCTCCAGCCACTGGCTGACACGTTGCACAAGGGTTGAGAGAATATTTGTGGGACTTTCCATGATTCCAGAAAGTCTATTGGAAGACAACTCTTTCCCATCATTGCTTTGATTTTTTTTAACACACTGTCTGACATTTGTACCTTTGTTACATTAGTTGCTTTGATCATGTCATTATATGTTGGTGCTCTTCATGCTAGTAAATTACTAAATACTCTGTGTTGGGAGGACATTGATATCCACAAAGATTTTATACTGATATGGGTAAAGAAATCCAAGATGGATCAGTCAAGTATAGGGCACCAAGTTTGGCTTGAAAAGGTGAAGAGGTAGGTCATTTGCCCAGTTCACTGGTTCAGACTGCTGCACAAGACCACTCCCAAGAGAATTTGGTCAGGCACAGTTTTTGCACCGATGAGTGGCTGGCCACTTAGTTTAGCAGAGGTTAACCTACTACTGAGAAATGCCATTGTAGGACAAGGAATGCATCCTTGAGGGTATTCTTCACATTCTTTTAGAATAGGATGCACCTCTGACTTGACCATGGAGGGACATTCTGTTAAAGTCATCCAGAAAACGGGAAGGTGTGTGTCTGACACTTTTTTGTCATACATCAGGCATTAATTTTTGTTTCAGTTTCCTGAAATAAGGTTATCTGGCTGTTGGAACATTATTTCATTAAGTGAGCCACAATTCAAGCTCTGGTCCACCTTGCTGGACTCTCAATTTCCATTGACTTTAACAAATGGGCACTTAATTTGGTTTTCTTGGCCTCCGATGGTTTCAGTTTTGGGAAATCTGACATCAATCACAACTAAGGAAGCCTTACCAAGGATTTTGTTAATCCACCTTAGGTGTAATGACCTGGCTTGCACTCCTAAGACAATCCTCTTATCCACAGTACTTTGATATGCACAGGCTACATCACATCAGCTATATCTGAACCTGGTCTTGTTTTGGTTTTCCATCATACTGAGAATCCATTGGGAAGGAGCTAGAAAGTCAGCGCTATAGAGATGTCTAGGTGGTTCATTAATCACAGAGTTACATGGGCAGTTCATCAGATTGTATTCCAGATAATTCAACACAAAGAACCTGACAGATTGGACTCTGTTATGATAGGGTCAGTGTGCATTTGAGCAATTTTGGTTTCAAATTGTTTAATTTAGACATTGTTACGAGAAGTAAAGGCTACTTCAAGTATTAACCTGGTTCTTTTTTCGTGACCTAGGGTATTTGGTTTCTAGGCTGGCTTTTGGTGGGAAAGGCATGGACATTCAGGAGTGGCCGTGGCCTTATCACTCCTCTCCCCGTTGTTTTCCCCACTATTGGTCTTAAGTACCCTTGACTCTCATTCAGTCTGCTTCAGTTTAACCAGTGGTTTTATCAAGGGGTATTTGGCTTGGAAAGGAAGAATTAAAGGGCTTTGCCACCAGGTCCAAGGTAGGTAGGGTTACACACCCAGTCTTATAGAGATCAGCCAGCACAGGCCTGGTCATGCCAATCAGCACTAGTATCGATGGCTATTGCTGATATGCTGCATGTGAATTACTGTGGGTTGTCAGTGGCATTGTTAATAAAGGGTCACAAAGGCAATACTGCATAGTTATTGACTCATCTCAGTTGACAAAATTGGTTAAAGAGTTTCTTCAGCAAAATAAAACAAACACAAATTAGCTCAAGAATAACAGGGCACCAGTGAAAACTAATACAGTCTACTGCTTATAAATACTTATCACAGTTCACTCAAGTCAGAATACTGCACATAGATTCAAAGTTCCAACAATAATTTAACTGCAATGAATATTATAGATTTAATGTAAATATATGATGTTGCATTTCCTATATGATACACTGCATTCTTTTTCTAATACTGTAGAAAATGGCACGTACATATTTATGTAAACAGCAAAACTAACTAGTTTGAGTATGATGACCCACTATATAAAATGTACAAGCTCAGTGAAATAAAATAAGAACATACAAAAATATAGGCATGTGGTGGTGCAGTGGTTAGTGCTGCCACCTCGCAGCAAGAGGGTATTTGGTTTGATTCTTGGACGAAGTGCCTTCTGTGTGGAGTCTGCATGTCCTCCCTGTGGTTGAGTGAGTTTTAAAGACATGCAATAAGTGTGAGTGTGTGTGTGTGTCTTCTTTGAAGGTTGGGTGCCGGGCTGGCAACCGGGCATCCTAAAAAAAACACTGCCGATCAATCTGCGGACCGGTGATCAGCTGTGGTGACCCCTAAGAGTAGAAGCAGAAAGGCAAAAATATAGGCATATATTATAGTAGGCAAAATGTGATTGACATGGATTGTACCTTCATAGCTATGGGCAGTGAGATAAAAACATGAATAGTGCATAGCTTTTTTAATCAGCTAGAGTAAAGAGACAAGTTAATGCACCATTTAATACAACATGGCAGTACCTAGGATATCTCAGAAATTCAAGATTATGGAATAAAAAGATGCAAGCATTTGAAATTTATTATGTATCTACTATAAAAGATCAAACATCAAATGTAAAATGGACATCACAAGAGGGGCAAATTGATAAGATTAAGTTATATGATAACAGTATGAAAAACGTGTAGAGGCAGATATCACACCACACACATGCAAAACAGATGTTATGTAAAAGAAGACAAATTTTTTTCATGCGGAAAATATAATCATTTTACTAACTTCAGCAAAAGTAATCAAAACATATGGAATTATATTTACAAGAAACATAAAAAAGTTTCCACAATTGTGGCATAAAAGGATAGAAACTTGACTACAGCTCAGGTGACCTAAGCCCAGTTAGTAGGTTGGGTGACTGGTAGAATGGCAGGAAATATGGGTGGGATACACTGAGCATTGTCCAGTAAGCACTAGAAAAGGATGATGCTTTTCAAATTGATGCTAGGATGGGAGGTGGAGGGAACACAGATAGGTCTGCCTACCCTTTGGCCAGGGGCAGGGCATGATCTCAATAAGTGGCCCAACTATCCTTCAAGTTAGACTGTCAGCATGTGGAGGATAGTCACATCCTAAGATTTATTCTAAAATCTTAAACTTGTTGATCTCAATATTAGTAGGATCTGAAGTAATCACTAACATGATAAATTAAGATAATTAAAAAAAAAAATGAAATGCAACACGTTTTAATTCAGCAGACTACTTGCAATATACTCATCTAGTAGTGAATATCCTATACCACCAACAAAAGATTTTCAATAAACAATAACAGCCATCTGCAGAGAAAGAAATCCTGTTTTTGTGGTCATACGAAATACCAAGCATTGCTCAGTTGCAGTCCTGAGTCTAGTTTTAGATTAATAGATGCCCTGCATTCATAAACAGCAAGCTCCAAGTATAAAGTAATGTCTGATAAACAATGCAAATGAAATGAAAAGAATTTATACAAAAAATACATATAGATAATGTAGTAAAACTAACATTGCAACCTCATTAAAGTCTTATGTTCCATAAAACTACAGTAAAATAGAACAACCGTCTTTCAAAGCAATTGCTTTTTTAAAAGTTATAATGCAAAATAAAGCTCTTGGCATCACTGTTAGATTTACTTTTTCCTTTAATGAACATGATAATACATTTCAGTGATAAGTAATGCGTCATCTTAACCTTAAGTTGTAAGCACTACCTTTAAAAGTAGAACCTGGTCACATTATATTAAACCTTTATTTGTCCTATGTTAGAGTATAATAACATTTGTTTGAACACATTACTATTGACTAATTGAAATCTGTTCAGTGAAAGTTTACAAAATGAGTATACAGCTGCAAAAGAACATGGTTATATGGAAAGATTTAAGATACTGAATGTATCTTCTTCTTCTTCTTTCGGCTTTTCCCGATTAGGGGTCGCCACAGCGGATCACCTTGTCCGCACATTGAATGGCAGTGGAGTTTTACGGTGTCGAGTTGCCAGCTCGGCGCCCAACCTTCCACAGAAGGCACACTCACACGCACACCTAGGGCCAATTTAGAGTGTCCAATCCACCTGCAGCATGTCTTTGGGATGTGGGAGGAAACCGGAGCACCCGGAGGAAACCCACGCGACCACAGGGAGGACATGCAGACTCTGCACAGAAGGCACCCCAGCCGAGGATCGAACCGGAGAACCTCTTGCTGTGAGGCAGCAATGCTAACCACTGCACCACCGTGGCCGCCCAAGATACTGAATGTATACACTATTTTATATAGGCATTTTATAGATATTTTTTTTTTTGTTTTTATTTATTTATTTTTTGCTGCCTGGGAAGCAATCTTAACAAGTTACTTTATGATTTTTTGGGCCAAGAATTATACTGTAGCACAAATACTTATAAATACAGAAATGCAAATTTTCTCTTTGTATTAATAGACCAAAAGTGACATAGCTCATGTCTTACTCAAACATTCCCCGGGATTCATAAAGCTTGCGCCAGGTGCAGGAGTAGAATCGGAGATCTAACACCAAATATGGCCGCCGAGTGATTCAGGTACAAGCTCTTTCCATGTGCACTACCTGCGCATGCTACGCGTGCACAGCTCCCAGCACCTGTATGGTAATCACCCCATGTGCAGCAGTGTAGCATGCAAATGAAGGTATATAGTGATTCAGGAAGTGGTGCAGGCATAGTGTAAGCATGCAGAAATGTAAAACGAAAAAAAATGGTTTACATTTTGCAAACATAAAATCGGAGCCATGACAGCAGACCAAACACATGTATTATACTGTTAATATATGCCAGTGGCTAAATATATAGCCACCATTGGCATAAAACAGCATGCACAAAATATGAAAAAGAACATTTAATATTATGCCCACTCTAACGTGAAGTTAAAGTGCAGGGCATCGGTGCTCAAAGGGGATCACAATGAAAATAAAATTATATGGACTAAAACTGCAATGTAACACTTTTCATGATTTCCTCATAATAGTCAATGGCACACATGCTACACCACACCATGGCGCAAGGGTTGCTAAGAGGCTGTGACAGTGTTCTGTGTGGTAACTAGCAATTAGTAGGCAATGCCATGCAAATGAGAGGAGTAATAGTAAATCACAAATTTCCCACCGGTGCAAGGATGTACCTCACAGTGTAGTGTTATAACACCGAGGTGTACCCTGGAGATAAAGATGACATCAAGAGAGGGGTGTGCCACCTTTGCTGTAAGCACATTGGAGCATTGCTAACCCGGTTTGCTTGTTGCTAAGCAAAGCTGCAGGATAGGGGTGTGTTGAAATAGCCATAGCTTTGCTTAGCTAAGAGCACACAAGGTAACCAAGTGTGCATGTGAACGTGGATGAAAATGCGCTGTAAACCCAGTAAACGGCCGTGCACTGTGCGCACCAGAGCAGAAACAGGAAGGATACAGGAAAAAGATAAAGAAATGCTGCAGCATGGAAATTGGAGTACAAATGAATAATTAACACCTAGGAACCTGTCAGAAAAATATGCATTTATGTATATGTTTAATGCTTATTAGAAGCTAAACGGGTTAACACATTTCATTCTATTTTATGTACAGCTTGATTCTATATGAAATTATAAGATGCTTTTTCAAACTGCAGTATGCTTTCTGAAATTGCAAGATGCACCCTGACCTAGTATTTGCTAGCACAGCAAAATTCATGTTTATGCCTTTTGGAAATATACTGAGAAGCAGGTGATTATCCGCTAGGTCAGGAAAATGAATGAATAGTGAATGAATAGAACAATACTGTTTTCTATAATATGATTGAATATGAATAATCAGCCTTGTTCGTGTTATGAGAATATGCACAGCTGCAGAAAAGAAGAGATGCATCAAACAAAGACTGCTTGAAGAATCTTTACTTGCTTTGTGCTCAAATTAGCCATAGCCAACTGTTGATAGATATTATGCCAGATTATTAGAGTGTTTTAATAACCGTTGTGGAATGCAGGTACCTGAAGACCAAACACATGATTCCCCATATGAGCAGCAACTAAAGAATGCATTTTTGAAGGGTAGTATTGCACCCATAAGTAGTTTTATTACAAAACACATGGTAGATCACCGTACAAGTAGATTACAGTCATTACTTGAATATGTGAGACATGCCAAAAGGCATTTTAATAGCAAAAAGAAAACCCAAGTATTTGCAGTAGAAGACAGAGCGGAAGTCTTTGTAGTACAGTCCAGGAAGAAGGGCAAGAAAAATGCCCAGGGAAACAAATAATCTGATAAGTGATCAGAGGAATTTGAAGAGAGAAAGAAAATGGGTGAATGTTTTAAATGCGGGAAAAAGGGACATTTAGCAAGGAATTGCAAGCAAAATAAGAAGGTAGCCACAGAAGATAAGGAGGGCGAGGACTGACTATATGGTAGTCAGGAATCACTAGAAAGAAATGACCAAGAAAAGACAAATGTGAATGTGATAGAGGGAGCAGAGGATGTGATAGAAGAAATAGAGGATGTGCAAGAAACCACAGACAATGAAGAGAATAAAATTTTGGATTTAGCATTATTGAGCCTAGAGCTCTACTTAGCAGACACAAAACCAGAAGTTACACTTCTGGTAGAGGAGGAAGTTAAATTTCTGTGTGACTCAGGGCATCGTGAACCCTGATACATCCTTCCAAACTACCAGAAAATTCAGAGTCACTTGATTATATATTAGTGAAAGCAGCTAATGGACAGCTGTATCGGCAGCCACTCTCCCATAACATAGCAATAACTGACCCTGTTTCAGGGATGACCCAGAAGAGCAAAATTGTTGTTTCTGCAAAATGCCCAGTAAACCTATTGGGCAGAGACCTTATGCAGATATTTGGCATAGCAGTAGTTCCAACCATGCAGGGTATGGAAGCACAGTGACAAATGGATACTTTTGTAGTGCGACCGGAGGGTGAAACATTTTATTGGTACAGCCAGGACTTGGTTACGACTGGCCCAGGGGCAATAACTGAAGAACTGATGAATGTAGCCATCAGTAAGTCCCCCTCCCTTGACACTGATAAATAGCATTTGTTGCATTGTACTCTATATTACTGTAGCATACCAGGACCTGATAAAGAATATGAGCAAGAACTGTTTAGAAACCATGCTAACAGATTAGTATTGTGTAATATGTACTGGGACACAGAAGGGAACAGTGTAGTTAGCTGTTCATTGCCCCAGGAATTCCTAGCGCTTTATAAATCTAATTGACTACCAC
Organism: Protopterus annectens; assembly: GCF_019279795.1. Classification (NCBI taxonomy): domain Eukaryota; kingdom Metazoa; phylum Chordata; order Ceratodontiformes; family Protopteridae; genus Protopterus; species Protopterus annectens. The sequence continues at coordinate 1,101,627,947 of NC_056727.1, read as the reverse complement.
ATGTCAGTTTAACTAAGAACAAGAATGTGAAGTGGGCAGACCTAGGAGAAAAAGTCACAAGGTGGGAAAAACAGACAGAATTAGAACTATCAGAACAGGGAGTACAAAAGCAGAAGTTGAATTGGATAACACAGACACACCCAGTTGTACACTTGCAGGCAAGTTAGGACAGCTGAGTAGCACTCTTACTAGAGGAAGAAGAAAAAGCCTTACGAGGCATACCAGAAACTCTCTGGTCAACAGAAAAATCAGATGTAGGACTTATTCGTACAGCAGGACCAGTTACTATCACACCAAAATCAGCATTTAGACCACAAAAGAGACAATATCCCTTAAGAAAAGATGCAGAGGTAGGAATCAAACCTATAATAGCAGCTTTACTTAAGGAAGGAGTACTGGTAGAATCTCCCGATTCACCATGTAACACACCCTTATTTCCTGTTAGAAAAGCAAATGGAGAATGGTGTATGGTCCAAGATTTACAAGCTGTAAATGACGCAGCAATACCTAGAGCACCTACGGTGCCAGATCCACACACTTTATTGAATGATTTAAAACCTCAACAGAAGTATTTTTCTGTGGTAGATATTAGCAATGCATTTTTCTCAATACCGATACACCCTGACAGCCAACATTGGTTTACATTTACATTTCAGGGGAAAAGGTATATATATATATATATATATATATATATATATATATATACGCGACTACCACAGGGATATTGTGAGAGCCTGACAATATTCGCACAGGAAATGGCAAGTAACCTGGCGGGATTTATCCCACTGAGAAGCAGCCAGATTTTACTTTATGTAGACGACATTCTGCTGGCAACCCCCACCCATCGAGAATGCAGAGAAGATACCATAGCATTACTACAATTTTTAGCCATTCAAGGACTCAAAGTAAACAAAAACAAACTGCAGCTTTGGAAAAAGCAGATTAAATACCTGGGATATGTAATATCCAAAGAAGGCAGAATATTAGATGAAGACAGAAAAATAGCAATTTTACAAGCACCCAAACCGACTACCAAGAAGGAAATGATGTCCTTCCTAGGTACGACTAATTTTTGTCGGAGATGGATTCCAAACTATGCCCTGGAATCTGCTCCACTGACCAACTTGATATACAAGAAACCTATGGCAGCACAAGATTTATTACAATGGACACCAGAAGCAGAATCAGCTTTCTGCAAACTGAAGCAATTGATAGCATCTTCATTAGTTTTAGGATTACCAAACTATCATAAACGATTTTTCCAAACTGTAGATGATTCCCCATATGAGCAGCAACTAAAGAATGCATTTTTGAAGGGTAGTATTGCACCCATAAGTAGTTTTATTACAAAACACATGGTAGATCACCGTACAAGTAGATTACAGTCATTACTTGAATATGTGAGACATGCCAAAAGGCATTTTAATAGCAAAAAGAAAACCCAAGTATTTGCAGTAGAAGACGGAGCGGAAGTCTTTGTAGTACAGTCCAGGAAGAAGGGCAAGAAAAATGCCCAGGGAAACAAACAATCTGATAAGTGATCAGAGGAATTTGAAGAGAGAAAGAAAATGGGTGAATGTTTTAAATGCGGGAAAAAGGGACATTTAGCAAGGAATTGCAAGCAAAATAAGAAGGTAGCCACAGAAGATAAGGAGGGCGAGGACTGACTATATGGTAGTCAGGAATCACTAGAAAGAAATGACCAAGAAAAGACAAATGTGAATGTGATAGAGGGAGCAGAGGATGTGATAGAAGAAATAGAGGATGTGCAAGAAACCACAGACAATGAAGAGAATAAAATTTTGGATTTAGCATTATTGAGCCTAGAGCTCTACTTAGCAGACACAAAACCAGAAGTTACACTTCTGGTAGAGGGGAGGGAAGTTAAATTTCTGTGTGACTCAGGGGCATCGTGAACCCTGATACATCCTTCCAAACTACCAGAAAATTCAGAGTCACTTGATTATATATTAGTGAAAGCAGCTAATGGACAGCTGTATCGGCAGCCACTCTCCCATAACATAGCAATAACTGACCCTGTTTCAGGGATGACCCAGAAGAGCAAAATTGTTGTTTCTGCAAAATGCCCAGTAAACCTATTGGGCAGAGACCTTATGCAGATATTTGGCATAGCAGTAGTTCCAACCATGCAGGGTATGGAAGCACAGTGACAAATGGATACTTTTGTAGTGCGACCGGAGGGTGAAACATTTTATTGGTACAGCCAGGACTTGGTTACGACTGGCCCAGGGGCAATAACTGAAGAACTGATGAATGTAGCCATCAGTAAGTCCCCCTCCCTTGACACTGATAAATAGCATTTGTTGCATTGTACTCTATATTACTGTAGCATACCAGGACCTGATAAAGAATATGAGCAAGAACTGTTTAGAAACCATGCTAACAGATTAGTATTGTGTAATATGTACTGGGACACAGAAGGGAACAGTGTAGTTAGCTGTTCATTGCCCCAGGAATTCCTAGCTTTATAAATCTAATTGACTACCACATGTCAGTTTAACTAAGAACAAGAATGTGAAGTGGGCAGACCTAGGAGAAAAAGTCACAAGGTGGGAAAAACAGACAGAATTAGAACTATCAGAACAGGGAGTACAAAAGCAGAAGTTGAATTGGATAACACAGACACACCCAGTTGTACACTTGCAGGCAAGTTAGGACAGCTGAGTAGCACTCTTACTAGAGGAAGAAGAAAAAGCCTTACGAGGCATACCAGAAACTCTCTGGTCAACAGAAAAATCAGATGTAGGACTTATTCGTACAGCAGGACCAGTTACTATCACACCAAAATCAGCATTTAGACCACAAAAGAGACAATATCCCTTAAGAAAAGATGCAGAGGTAGGAATCAAACCTATAATAGCAGCTTTACTTAAGGAAGGAGTACTGGTAGAATCTCCCGATTCACCATGTAACACACCCTTATTTCCTGTTAGAAAAGCAAATGGAGAATGGTGTATGGTCCAAGATTTACAAGCTGTAAATGACGCAGCAATACCTAGAGCACCTACGGTGCCAGATCCACACACTTTATTGAATGATTTAAAACCTCAACAGAAGTATTTTTCTGTGGTAGATATTAGCAATGCATTTTTCTCAATACCGATACACCCTGACAGCCAACATTGGTTTACATTTACATTTCAGGGGAAAAGGTATATATATATATATATATATATATATATATATATATATATATATACGCGACTACCACAGGGATATTGTGAGAGCCTGACAATATTCGCACAGGAAATGGCAAGTAACCTGGCGGGATTTATCCCACTGAGAAGCAGCCAGATTTTACTTTATGTAGACGACATTCTGCTGGCAACCCCCACCCATCGAGAATGCAGAGAAGATACCATAGCATTACTACAATTTTTAGCCATTCAAGGACTCAAAGTAAACAAAAACAAACTGCAGCTTTGGAAAAAGCAGATTAAATACCTGGGATATGTAATATCCAAAGAAGGCAGAATATTAGATGAAGACAGAAAAATAGCAATTTTACAAGCACCCAAACCGACTACCAAGAAGGAAATGATGTCCTTCCTAGGTACGACTAATTTTTGTCGGAGATGGATTCCAAACTATGCCCTGGAATCTGCTCCACTGACCAACTTGATATACAAGAAACCTATGGCAGCACAAGATTTATTACAATGGACACCAGAAGCAGAATCAGCTTTCTGCAAACTGAAGCAATTGATAGCATCTTCATTAGTTTTAGGATTACCAAACTATCATAAACGATTTTTCCAAACTGTAGATTGTAAGCAAGGTTATATGACATCAGTATTAACACAGCAACATGGGGACAAGCAACGCCCCATAGCTTACTATTCATCACAGCTAGACCCAGTGGTGCGATCCTTGCCCCACTGTGTACAAGCAGTAGTCGCAGCTGCAATGGCAGTGCAGGCTTCAGCCTCAGTAGTGTTGTTTCACCCTCTCACATTGAGAGTGCCTCATGCAGTCGCGATTATTTTACTGCAAGAAAAAGTAGCATATCTTTCTCCTGATAGACAGCTTTCCTGTATGACTATACTGTTGAGCCACCCTCATATGACAATTAAACGATGCACAACTTTGAATCCGTCAACCTTGCTCCCAACCCCTGCAGATGGCAAAACACACTGCTGCCTGCAGGAGATTGAGCAAAAGACACTGCCTAGAAAAGATCTTACGGATGTTCCCTTGGATGATGCCGAGGTGACATACTATGTGGACGGCTCATGCAAAAAGGGTCCTACAGGACAGAACCTAGTAGGATATGCAGTAGTCTCTGATACTGAGATTTTAGAAGCAAAGTCTTTACCACACAACTTGTCTGCACAAGCAGCAGAATTGATTGCCTTGACACGAGCATGTACCTTAGCAAAGGGTAAATGTGTAAATATTTTTACTGATAGCCAGTACGCTTTTTCTACTGTACATGTTTTTGCGCAATAGTGGAAGAATAGAGGAATGATAACATCTACTGGCAAACCGATTAATCATGTGCAGTTTATTTTAGATTTATTAGAATCTATTCAGTTACCTCAGAAATTAGCTATTTGTAAATGCGTAGCTCATACCAAACAACAGGATAGGAATTCAAAAGGTAATGCGAGGGCTGATACAGCTGCAAAGCAAGCAGCTACAGCTCCAGACGTATTTCTTTTGAGTGAGGAATTACAACCTTCTGAGATTTTAGATTTGGAAATGTTAAAAACAATGCAGACACTTACTATGAAAATAGAGAAACAGAAATGGGAAAAACGAATAGCAATTCTTGAGAAAGGGCTGTACATCTCCAAGGAAGGAAAACCAATTTTGCTGTCTAACTTGTTTAGATATGCAGCTTTGTTGAGCCATGGGCAGTGCCATGTCTCAACAGGGGGGATGGTACAGTTAGTGAATTGAGTGTTTACGACGTATGGATTTACAAACTGCACAAAAAAATTTTGTGCAGCATGCCATGTTTGCAACAGGCATCATACACAAGGAGCACTGAAGCCTAAGCAAGGGAGTTTCCCTACACCACCGTATCCGTTCCATACTATTTGTATAGATTTCATAGAACTAAACAAATGCGAAAATAAAAAGTACTGTCTTGTCATTATAGATATGTTTTCCAAATGGGTGGAAGCTTTTCCGACCAAAAATCCAGATGCAGCTACAGTTGCAAAAGTCCTCGTTAAAGAAATTATTCCTAGATGTGGCATACTGGAAAAGATCTACAGTGACAATGGCATACACTTTGTAGATCAAACCATACAACAGTTGAGTCAATATTTCAGAATTTCATTAAAGACCCATTGTGCATACCACCCCCAATCTGCAGGATTAGTAGAGAGGCATAATGGGGTTCTGAAAAATAAGCTTAGGAAATTGATTAGTGAGACACAGAAGAACTGGGTGCACTGTCTGCCTCTGGCATTGTTGAGCATGAGAACTGTTCCAAATGCAAAGGGGTTAACTCCTTTTGAAACACTGTTCGGGAGGGCATATTATATACCTCAGTGGAAACCTCTCATGCCTGCAGACCAGGAGGCTGACAGTTCACTTGCAGAGTATATGAGGCAATTTTTGAATAACAAACTTCTGCAGTTAAATTCTGTTTCAGATAAAGAACAGATCAGACCAGACCATCGGAAGCAGTAGTACAACCGGGATCGTGGATTTGGGTGTAGGTCGTGAAGAAAAGCAATTGGAGTTCACCAAAGTGGGAAGGACTGTTCCAAGTTTTACTGGCAACACCCACTGCAGTCAAGATAGCTGAACATGTGTCCTGGATCCATTTGACGCACTGCAAACTGGTCAAGAACTTTGAACTGGACAAAAACCTTGCTACTGTTATACAACGAGAACAAAATGACCAGGTATAGAGTAAACAGGGATGCAGAACAACCCCAGAAAAATTGCATGATCATCCTGTTAGCTATACTGATAACAATGATCTTTTTGCTGTGGCCTTTCCTTTTTTCAGCCACACGAGTTGAACTGAACAAATGTGATGTGTTACTCATAGACTGGCATCCAAACTTTAACACTTACCAAGCAATTAAATATGTGTATGCTGAGACTTTTAGTGTTTCGAACTGCTGGATTTGCACAGCTATACCAACAGCATACGGGGGATTATTGATGACTGATGTCCCCCTAGGGGTCAATGAGACCTGGGAAATTTTGATTTCTGATACTACACCTGTAAAATCACAAGACAAAATAGCATTGTACCTACCTGTTACACAAAAAGGAATTGTATGTTTTTATAAAAATGACACTATTCAGGTGGGTTGGAGCAATTGCAATGTGACTGTTTCTTATAAATGTTATATTAAGACTAATAAGGCAGAAACTGTCTGTGATGCAAACTATGACTCATATCTTGAGAAAATGCAAAAAACTCTTAGTGAAATACAGCATAATACTGTTGTTTTGAAGCAACTTTCTATTATTGACAAGAAAATGTTTCATGCAGGGCAAGTATATATCAATACTAAAGTAGAGAATTGTTATTTTGTTTGTGGGAAAAAGGCATACAAATGGTTACCTGAGAATTGGTCCGGCAGTTGTTTTTCGGGTTACCTGGTTCCGACCATACGACACACTGCAGCTTTGCCTCGAGGGAAAATTCAAAACGTCAGGGAGGTCAGCAGTAAACCTGGAAATCCAATCAAGAGACCTGAGAATCCAATGGGATGAATCGAAGCAGGATGGAGAAGCCATAATCCTGTGAAGAACAAAGATAAACTAACACATATGGACTTGAGTGACACTATTATATCATGGGCAGGCATAGCCCCTGCATATGGCGCAGTAAAATTGATTTGGGAGCTGAGAAAACTGTCTAAACTTCTTGAAGTTATGAGCAATGCAACTTTTTCTGCTCTCGAATTAGTGACTGATGAACTAAATGCTATGAGAACTGTGGTGCTTCAAAACCGCATGGCTCTCGACTTCACCCTAGTGGCGAGAGGTGGTGCGTGCGCTTTAATCAAAAAAGAATGCTGTTTGTATATTCCTGACAACCAGCACGAGATAAACAACCATTTTGAGGTGATTCAGCAAGTGTCGACCATGACCAAACCAGGCCCAAACCTTCTAATGGACTTTTTCCAGAATTTGTTTGGGGGGTGGGGTCCCATCCTAATGAACATCCTGATTGCCATTTGTATGGGATTACTCCTATTAGGAGCATGCATCTGTTGTGGTATTCCTTGCATGAAAAAGTTAATCAAAGATTTTATAGACATGTCAGTTTCTGAGACTTTGTATCAAAGTACTGAAATTGAAGAATTGTTGAAAAGTGAAATGCTTTCATAAGTCTAAACTAAATAACTCTCTTAACTGCAAATCCGAAATGGAAGAGGTTGGGAGAAAAAGCAAACAGTTTATCCTTTTGAAAATAGAATAAAAAGTATCAACAGGGGGGACATGTCAGAAAAATATGCATTTATGTATATGTTTAATGCTTATTAGTAGCTAAAAGGGTTAACACATTTCATTCTATTTTATGTACAGCTTGATTCTATATGAAATTATAAGATGCTTTTTCAAACTGCAGTATGCTTTCTGAAATTGCAAGATGCACCCTGACCTAGTATTTGCTAGCACAGCAAAATTCATGTTATGCCTTTTGGAAATATACTGAGAAGCAGGTGATTATCTGCTAGGTCAGGAAAATGAATGAATAGTGAATGAATAGAACAATACTGTTTTCTATAATATGATTGAATATGAACAATCAGCCTTGTTCGTGTTATGAGAACATGCACAGCTGCAGAAAAGAAGAGAGACATCAAACAAAGACTGCTTGAAGAATCTGTACTTGCTTTGTGCTCAAATTAGCCATAGTACCTTGAATGGTAATATAACATAGTGGGAAGTTATATCTAACCGGTGGTCATCAAGGCCACGTTGTTTTTCTCAGGAAGTTTTTCATAAAATTGATAGTGCAAGCAGAAAATCATGGACAAACAGCTGCTATGAAGTGATGATGTTAGAACTTGTGATCTGTTACGTCAGCTTGGTAGGCAATGTATTGTTAGAAAATGTATAAAGATGGATTTACTTCCTGATTTTAGTTAGACAAACTCTGTATTAGCATGTTTTTGTCTCCTTGCTGCAAGATTAAAGTGCCTTAACCTGAACCTGCAGTGTATTGATCTTTTTGAAGTTCATTTTTCCTTTGACAGAACCCACAGTGGGATATTGACAACAGCTAACAAGGCTGCTAGCAGCTACCTGCAGAACAGGAAAGGGGAGGTGCCGTACTGCAGAGAAAACAGTACTGTTACAGCAGAACAAAACAAAATTGCAGTAGATCATCTACATAACACATTTTGCAACACATTCCTGGGTAGGGGAAAGTACAAAACAAGAAAGCCGGCAGCTGGATGCATGCCTGTCAATCGGAGGGGATTCGGGTTGAAAAGTGAATTAAAGGGCAACAGATAAATCACGGCAGGCAAGCATAATTCAACATCAAAGGCCCCGCAATTGCAGTACTAGCTGTAAAACCCATAATTAAGATACCCTGCAGCTGGAATTGCACACACACCCAATGATATCAGCAGCATCCATAGCACAATAATATAAAGTGTGAAAGCACCTCACACACACTTGTGTATTCCCATACACGCTGCATCATCGGTGTATACAGACTGGGAACTTTTAATATGTACATGTTAGTGGCTGCCATAGCTTTGATTCACCAGCATGTGTTGGAGACTAAAGGTGGTGTGGAGGATGATGCTGACAACCACCTCAGGCACGGGAGGAGGAGAAGAGTGTTCAGACCCAGGGTAACCTGCCAGGGGCTAAATGATCTGGAGATAGTAAAGCATTACAAGGTGGACAGGGACACCATACAGCAACTTGTTGAGCTGTGCTAGCCATGCCTCAGAGCCAGAAATAACAGAGGGGTACCCATCCCAGTGGACACGAAGGTATGTGTAAGCTTGAGAATACTAGCCACAGATACCTTTCAAAGGCCAACTGGGGATATCCTGGGGATCTCACAGGCATCAGCATCCAGGGTACTCCACCAGTTCCTGGATGCCATGTTACCACATGCCAATGAGCACATATACTTCCCCGAACACAGGAGGAGTTGGCCAGCAATATGCGTCTCTTCCACCATGTGGCAGAATACCCAGAGGTACTGGGTGCAATAGACTGCACGCACATACACATCAAGTCACCACCCGGTGAGCAGGGTAGGCGATACATAAACCGCAAGGGATACCCCTCCATCAACTTCCAGGTCATGTGCAATGCCCAGGGCATTATCATGGATGTGTATGCTGGCAGCCCTGGAAGCTATCATGACTCCCACATCTGGCATGCCTCACAGCTGTATCAGGTATTTTCCAGGGGGGGACATCCCATATGGCCACCTGGTGGGGGATGCTAGCTATGCACTGGAACCATGGATGATGACTCCCATCAGAAATGCACACACACCCATGCAAGAACGCCATAATGAGGCACACGCACAAACCAAAATCACCATAGCACATGTGTTTGGGATGCTGAAATCACGGTTCCATTGCTTGGACATATCTGGTGGAGCTTTGCAGTACTCTCCAGGCACACGTGCCCACATCTTCATAGTATGTGCCATGCTACACAATATGATCCTGCAAAAACAGCTGTAGCAGGGACAGAAAGGGGAAGGCCCTTACAGCCCACCACCATTGCCAAGGGTCCCACAGGCACAGAGGGACTCAGACCATGAACACTCTGAGCCAGCCCCAGTAGGCAGACAGAGGCATACCCAGTATGCCCATGCCTTGGCAAAGAGGGAACATATAGCGCACACACTGACAGTGTAGGCACCTATGGACTGACACCCTTCTCCACCTGCACACACTGTAAACATGGATGGCACACACACAAGACCACCTGTAAATTGTCATGTATAGGCAGTCTACTGTGTGCATCCTACATAGGCAGCCCTAAACTATTGCACACACAACTGCTATTGGCACAAGGTAAGTCAACACCTGAACAGTAAATTAAGCTACAGCATGTGCTGATACTGTATGTATAGGTTCATAGGTACATAGGTAGGTACTTGGCTAGCTGCCTGAGGCCATTCATAAGCCTAGCCAAATGTGTCAGCTGTCACCACCCCACTGATTAACTAACTGTCCCTCTGTGGAGCAGAGCCAATTGCGGGATCCCTGGGGTGTATCCACTGTTCCCCATCCACTCTGCAAGGTTTCCCTGGAGTGTTAGTGAGGGGCTTTGTATAATGTAATCAGGGATGTACTTCCAAAGCATGGGGAGTACCTGTGATAGGAATCTGTCACTCCAGCATATTCCAGTTATGGTTGAGGCAAGGTGTAGTTCATTACAGTGTGTGGCTCACTGTGACATGGATTCCCATAGGTGGAGCATATCCATTAAGCCTGACTTGGACATGGCTTTGTTGGCCAGCAAAGATAATTTCTGAGTAAACAAGATGCCACTGAGTAATGTAAGAGTTCATTCAGTCTGGCAGCATAGGACACATGTCTGAGGCCAGTAATCCTCTTGGCGAGATATGTTCGGGGACCCTCCAGCTGTTGGATGTGTCTTCTGAGGTACATCCCAAATGGGTTATCATACTCGATGATGGGATTGATGAGTGATGAGTAAAGGGGCACAATAACCTCAGTATGTCTAAATGTGAACCCTTAAGTAATCAGATGGCCTACATAGAAGGATGTCCTAATTACTTTCGAGATATGATTGTCAAAGGAGAGATCACTATCTAATGTAGTCCCTACATACCTATTATCTTGTCTGTATTAAAGTGGCTGCCAGTCATGTGTTAATATGTGGGTGTTTAGTTTTCCCAACATGGAATGACCATTCAGTTTGTGGCCTTTAGCTGGAGGCCATGACTGTGACACCCTGTGTTGGTCTATGTGAGGCCCCTTGAAGGACATCTGTGACAGCTGGACTGTCAATTATGGCTCCCAGTTTGTGGTAATCACCAAACACGGTCTGCTGTAGTCCACCTGTGTTTGCCTGTACCTCTGAGAAGTATATGGCAAACAGTAGGGGTCCCAGGACTGAGTCCTGTGGGAGACCAGTTGTGACTGGTTAAGAGTTGGACCTGGAGGCTGATAGGCTTACCATGTGGGTTCTGTGTGTAAGCCTGTTGGCAACCCAACCTGTGATGTATGGGTGTATGTACTGGCTGATGAGTTTATTAATAATACCTGAGTGGGGAATGGTGTCATAATCCTTGGCGAGTTCCAGGTAGTATGTGTGAACTACCACACCCCACACCTAAAGTCTAGGTAACTGTAAGACATCAAACAGGTTCAGTAGGCATGATCTGCACTCAATCAAGCTGACCTGGGTTGGGTCGAGTGTCTGGAGGTTCCCAATGTCTCTGTTAATGAGTTCCATGATGCTGCGCTCCATAGCCTTGCATACCAGGCTAAACAGGCTTATAGGGCAATAATTCCTGGGGTCCGTTGTGGTGCCACCTTTGTGGTGTGGGATAACTGTTGCTGTACGCCACTCTTTGGGTATGTAGCCTGTAGAGAGGCTGGGTTTGAACAATGTGTTTAGGTGAGGGGTTAGTTCATTTGGAGCTCTTGCAATACACAGCCTGCAACACTGTCCAGTCCCATTGAGGCTGTGTTCATGGCTTTGGATAGGGCTGTTTTAACCTGTGTGTCTGTGATTGCCGGGGCCGTACATTCTTCTGGTATGGTTATGGGCTGTTTAGGGATTGAGAGGGGTGTGAAGTTTACACTGAACCTGTCTGCCAAAATGTTGGCAATATCAGTCGGTTCAGTGTATTTTGTGCCAGTCTGCACCAACTCAGAGCAGATCTGAGAGTTCCCACTTAGGTTCTTGACATAGCTAAAGAACGCTTTGTGGTTATCTGTAGGGTCCTTGGGAAATTGTCTTTTGAAGCTAGCCTTGGATGATTTCATGAGGGATCATAGTTTCTTGTTGATACTGATCAGGATGTCTGTCCTTCTAGGGATTTCGCTCTTATCTGTACTAGTTTCCTCCTTCTATTGTAGAGCCTGTTTATGGCAGGGGTCCACCAGACCAGTTTCCTTTTCTTGGAGGAGTGAGTCTAGGTTTGACTTGGGATAGCATGATCCACGCATTCCTGCAGATGATCATAGAGTGCTTTTGTATAGGTTTCAGCATCTTGGACAGCATTGTCCATTGGCGTGGGGCCTGTGAACCTTTCCACCTCGGGCATAAGCAACGTGAAGTCTGCTTTGGAAAAGATTTTCACAGTGGTTTCCTTGTTTGGGGTTGTGGGCGGAATGTGAATATCCAGACAGATTAGTCTATGGTCTGATCTAACCAGCAAGGGGTTGACGTTGGGTGTTGAACACCGGTCGTCCATGTTGGTGATGACCAGGTCCAATATGTTGTTCCCTCTGGTGGGGGTGTAGACCAGTTGTTCCAGGGCATTTGAGTTTAGAAATTCTAGGAAGCGCTGGGCAAGGGAGTTAGAACTTGAGTAGTTCTCCCAGTTAATGTTTGGGTAGTTGAAATCACCCAGTATTAGGGTGTTTGGTAGGACATGCATATTTCCCACTGTCTCCAGAAATGCGGAATGTGGGTCCTGGGTCATGGTGGGTGATCTGTAGCAAGCTACAATTCGGATTGCAGTTTTGCCCATTGTCAGTTGCACTTGGATGATCTCTGATGCATTGTGCTGTGACACTAACCTGGTGGTGTGAGTATCCTTGATGAATATGGATACACCCCCCGCCTTTTGTGTTCCGATCCAGGTTCTGTGGCCGAAAGGTGTGGTATGAGTTATAGCCTGGTAGTGCTGGGGAGTTGTTTGGATCCTTAAATCAGGTGTCTGTTACTGCATAGATATCGATGTTCTACATACTGAGGAGTGCCTCGAGTGTGTGCATTTTGAGGTTTAGACTTCTGGCGTTGAGTAGCAATACCCTCAGTTTCTGGTTACTTGTGCTATTTATGGTGGTGGGTTTGTCTTATGAGCCTTGCCTAAAAGTCCACCTTGTCTAATATCCACCTCTCTACTATTGTTTGCAAGCAATGACAGCTGTGGATGTGTACATGTTCTGCAAATGTGTACTGACCCTTGTTACAGGGCTGTGCCAAATGGCTATGTGCACACCTGCACAGAGTGGATATTGACAGTAGGGACACACTGGTTGTATGTTTAGATTTGTGTAGCCTAACCTCGCATTGCCAGACTAACAGCTGCTTGGAAATATGTTGACAGTACTGGTAATGAAACAGGGTGCATATCATCTTTAACTCCAGTGTAACATCTGCAGTAGGAGTGTAAGATGTAGGAAACTGTTTCCCATGTGTAATAGCTGCTTCATAGGTGATGGCTTACACTATCTGATTATATCCTGATCATGTTGATAGTGGCAGCAGAGTCTATTGATATTTGACTCTTTGTGGGGAGTGGGTTTCTGTGCCCAACAGAGCTCATGGTTCTGCTGGGTATGTGAGTATATACCCAGACAAGGATACAGCCCTGTTCACACTTGCATCATCTGTAATCAACTATCAGGATGTGATGTGGCCCTCAGAGAGGGATTGCTACTAAAGGTAGCTGCCATGTTCCTGTAATAGCTAGTGTCTTCACATCCATAACACAAATATTTACATGTGAGCATCACTGTCTAAAACATCTTCATAAACAGTAAGTATACTAAATACCGTATGTGGTACTTGTAGCACTGAATGCTCATACAGGCATGTCCATCAGCTACTGGTGTTTACTAATGTCAGCTTTGTGTATGTGGCCATCCTTGGGGAATACAGTCTCTATGCATTGTACACTGCCAAACCCACCTAACACCACACTCCACAAATTGTCTTGGATGCAGCTACAGGGGTGAGCTTGGAAGCAGTCCATTCTACACCCATGACTGGACTAGACAGTCAAGAGGTGTAGGTTAACACATGCATCTCATCACCACAACCAACACATACCCTTACCAGAACACAGTAAGGACACACACACACATTCCACCAGATATCACACACATCCACAGAGGCCTCTAAGTATCTGGCCAAGCAAGAGGCTTCCCAAGTTGGAATAGACAGACAACAGAATACAAAGACTGTATGATATAGTTTGAATAATTGTGTCACACCTCAGAACACGTGGCTGGAAACATGGCCAACAGTACCCATTTGTGAACGCAAACCCAAGCACTATGTTACACACCAAGCTATATGAGGGCAAACATACTGTCAACTGCCTGTCTGCCATGATTAGCCACATACCCATGCACTCAGACCACCTTTAGAACTATACACATGTCTCTGGCATATTTTATGTTGTTGTGCAGGACCTGTGATGCAGTAGCCTGGACTGCATGGAAACACATGTAGGAACTGTCAGGTCTTGTAGCCCATGCAGGTATGTCCCAAGTCCTGGGTAGCATTCTGCCATTGGCCAGAATGATGCAGCAGTACAGGGACAAGGATTGTATTTCACAATTGGGAAATGTACTGGTGTAATTCAAAGAGTATCCAGCATCTCTCTGCCTGGGATAACATGGTTGACAGACCATGATGATTTGCCAGAAAGGGCCTGCACCTGTTGCCCCTGAGAATCTGGATACTGGCAACAGCCCCTGCTTCCCCTATAGTGCCCTCATCATGCCAGGTTCAAGTGAAAGTCCACTGGTGCAACAGGGACAGCCAAGAAATAAACTGTGGGCCTTGCTACTCAATGATACAAATCAGGTACTCAATATGGACTCACTTACAACAATCTGAAACATGGAGAACATATCTGTGCAGTGATTGAGATATGGTAAAATGTTTTGGAGAGCACCCCTGCATGACCATGTTATAACACATACCTCACCTCTTGGCCATCATCCTTTTTGGAACACATGGGCCACAGGTGTGTCCAACTTCCTGAGGGATATGTACACCCCCACGCAAGTTGCACTTGCACAACATAAGATGCATTATGCTGAGCAACTACCTTTGTGCCAAAGTGTAATCCAAATTGCACCTTGTGACAGATCATCCACCATGCCTCAGAATTCCCAACTGTCATTGTGCTGTAATGGGGAATACCAGTTTTGAGACAGGAAACCATAATCATGATCACTCAGCTATCCCATTATGAACTGGGAAGACTCATCATGTACCAAGACATGTGCGTAACGCATGTTGGATTTCATCAACACCAACAGGGCCTACAGTATGCCACACATGGTCAGTCTTCAAAGCCAATGTTATGCTCCTTAAGAGCGAAGTGGTGACTGTCATGGCACCCATGCAGATGTACAATGCATGTACAAATGCTGGGTCCTTCACAAATGCACTCACATATGTGCAGTGATCATGCCATTGAAACAGAAACAGGATTCAAACATACACTAACATGAAGGCAAACTGGTTGTACCCTGCCTTAAACTGTACCACAGAAGGTAGTAACTGTTGCAAGAGTCAACACAAATGAGTGGAAGTTGATCCATGGTCAGCCTTAGTAAGATGCAGATACACCATATAATGCCACGCAAAGCTACTGTGAAACTATTCATCCACATATTATGAGGCCAAACACAGAGAATTCCATAGCTGTGTCCTGAAACATAATGGCAACAACAAGACCTGCTGTGCTTCACAGCACTATGACATGAGAAGTACTGCACCTACGGAAATAACACCTGTTCATCCAGATAGGGTCTTGGATAACATAAACACACTGCCCCCCCCCAAACAGGTACACATTCATATATCCATGTACACTACAGAGCCCCTGTAATAACAACTATGCAGGTACAAGCTGCACTCTCTAATGCCATACATACAGGCTGCATGGGACCTGTCCACATCCCAGGTTGTATCCTACACAAATGTGAAAACAATCTGCTCCCCACATAAACATCTTGTACAATCATAGCTTCATGTCAGGCTGTGTACACACTGAATGGTGCACAGCAACAGTCATCTGTTAATGCTGTCAATATCTGAGGGACTCTGGTATATGTGCTGCTGACCTCGTTACAAACAGTGGTATCATTGCATTGCATAACTCATAATGTAACTGTGTCAGTACATGGGTACTCTGCACAGTTGTTGTAGGGCTAGCTACAGTCCACCAGTCAAAGGTTACTTGGTGTTGTA
Organism: Protopterus annectens; assembly: GCF_019279795.1. Taxonomy (NCBI): domain Eukaryota; kingdom Metazoa; phylum Chordata; order Ceratodontiformes; family Protopteridae; genus Protopterus; species Protopterus annectens. Next base: position 1,101,611,822 of record NC_056727.1, on the reverse strand, counting down.
CCATTACATGTCATACCACATGTATGGATGTGTGTTGGTGGTCTGAGGACATGGTGGTGTCTGAGGATTACATCTTAGAATGCAGCTTTTGACACGACCTGCACCTGGCTCATATGTGATGACTTATGTTGGAGTACTGGTCTGTACATGTGAGTAGCCATTATGAATGAGGGGACACCACCATCTGGAGTGGTCCATGCCAGTGTTATGGCCCACATGTCTGGTTCTGAGTTATATGGTGGTAGTGCTATTGTGCACTACAAAACCTTCAGCCAGGTGTTCCTCACTGCACAGATGTCAGTATTACCCATTGCAGGTTCAACAGTGAGCAGCTGTGATTATGACAGCAAAATATCTAGCACTGGTTAGCATAAGCATACAATGCAATTGTCTTCTAGGTGTCAGGGTGTTATCCTGTGTTTAGGACATTTGCCTTGGAATGGCACTATATGGGCAAATGCGACCTAGGTATTATCACCACTCCCTTGAATCATGGATGCATGTGATCTGTGACAAAGGCTTGTCTTCTGTCAGTCATGTCATCCCACAATGACAGACATTGGACAACCTCATAATTACAGCAGGACATTGGCTCATTGTGTAGGTCAGGCAGTTGCCATTCCTAGCATGACATCACTGCGAGTGGTAGTATTGTGCTTGGTATAGACTGATACATCTAAGGAGATGGACAGCAGCAGATGTGTAGATGACCAGTGTCAGATATATGTAGTGCAGCGTTCCTGATAACAATGACAACTACTAACACCGGAGTCCATTACAACATGTTATGTACGTCTAACTGTATGAGCATGGCCACTGTGGCCTTACGTGTTTAGATTCAGAGTGCATCCCAAACAGCCCTGTGCTACTAAGTGTGTGAGCATGCCCATTGACACCTTGTGTAAGTTATGTGCTTCTATGTGTATGAGCATGGCCATTGTAACCCTGTATAGTGATAGTAGTCGTCCATTCCACAGATGGGCATACTCCTGTTCAGGATGGACTCCTAAATTAAACACACAGGTTCACAACTATGTACATCTTAATTGTCAGCATCCCTGTTGACTTCCGCAATCCTAGAAGGTCATGATGACTGCCTTGGAATGTGCAACTCGTAACTGTGTAGTACTGTAATAGTGATCTATAGATAGGCAGGTGTTCTGATCCCACCACTGGTGTGTGTGTCCATCTGCCTGAGGACAGAACAATGCTTTTTAGAGTACTCACACACCATACAATTCCTATACTCAACTTTGTCAAGGCTGATGATGTCACCCACTTAGGAATACACCTCTGGGATTGCTGTGACCCAGTAATCTCAGTAGTACGTTCTGCAATTGCGCAATGCTGTAGTGTGATAAAGTAGTTAGGTTGGTGTTCTAATCCCAGACATGGTAAGTGTGTGTCTGTCTGATTGAAAACAGAACAATGCTTTTTAGAGTACTCACACTCCGTACAATTCCTATACTCAACTTTGGCAAGGCTGATGATGTCATCCACCTAGGAATACACCTCTGGGATTGCTCTACCCCACTAATCTCAGTAGCACATTCTGTAACTGCGTAATGCTGTAGTGTGATAAAGTAGTTAGGTCGGTGTTCTAATCCCAGCCATGGCAAGTGTGTGTGTGTGTCTGTCTGTCTGCCCATGGACAAAGCAATGCCTTTTAGAGTACTCACACCCTGTACAATTCCTATACTCAACTTTGATAAGGCTGATGATGTCACCCACCTAGGAATACACCTCTGGGATTGCTATGACCCAATAATCTTGGTAGCGCATTCTGTAACTATGTAATGCTATAGTGTAATAAAGTAATTAGGTCAGTGTTCTAATCCCAAACATGGCAAGTGTGTGTCTGTCCATCTACCGGAGGACAGAACAATGCTTTTTAGACTACTCACACTCCGTACAATTCCTATACTCAACTTTGGCAAGGCTGATGATGTCACCCACCTAGGAATGCACCTCTGGGATTAATATGACCCAGTAATCTCGGTAGTGCATTCTGTAACTGAGTAATGCTGTAGTGTGATAAAGTAGTTAGGGTGGTGTTCTAATCCCAGATATGCTAAGAGTGTGTGTGTCTGTCTGCCTGAGGACAGAACAATGCTTTTTAGAGTACTCACACTCCATACAATTCCTATACTCAACTTTGGCAAGGCTGATGATGTCACCCACCTAGGAATACACCTCTGGGATTGTGATAACCCAGTAATCTCGGTAGCACGTTCTGTAACTGCATAATGCTGTAGTGTGATAAAGTAGTTAGGTTGGTGTTTTAATCCCAGATGTGACAAGTGTGTGTGTGTGTGTCCATCTGCCTGAGGACAGAACAATGCTTTTTAGAGTACTCACACCCCGTACAATTCCTATACTCAACTTTGGCAAGGCTGATGATGTCACCCACCTAGGAATACACCTCTGTGATTGCTGTAACCCAGTGATTTTGGTAGTGTGTTCTATAACTGGGTAATGCCATAGTGTGTTAAAGTAGTCAAGGTAAGTGTTCTATTCCAAGGCATAGCAGGTGTGTGTTTGTCAGTCATACCCTATGTGTTGGAGGCTGTGAGTGTCTAGCCACTGGATGTGTTGAGGAGTGTGTTTTGTAGTTTTCCTATATAGTGGCCATATATGTCACAATCAGCAAAGAAACTGGGTTGGCAGGATATACCCATACATTCGGCAATAGGCCTGGTGAGTAAAGTTAGCAACCCTAATATTACCCAGAATACAGTCTGAACCCATGTGTCGGACAGAAACACACTTGCCTTGGGACTAACACCAGAACATAATACAGGAGCTGCTGGTGTTTACCTTTTCATTCTTTTCTAATGCTTTGGTGTCAGGAGGTTTGTTCTTGGGATATATAATCTATATCTATGTATGTGTGTGTGTGTGTGTGTGTGTGTGTGTGTGTGTGTGTGTGTGTGTGTGTGTGTGTGTGTGTGTATATATATATATATATATATATATATATATATATATATATATATATATATATAGATGTAGACATTAACACACATACATCTACGTAATGAAATACATGTCCTATATTGTTGAATGACTGTACCGGATGATATGTTCATGATAATATCCAATGTCTGTAGATCTGCCATGGCTTAGTAGTAAAGCACATCGGCTGTGGTGTGCAGGATCCTGGTTTCGAGCCTTGCAGAGGCCGGTTATCTTGTTGCTGGGCAGAACAAGGGCCATTGGAAACAGAGTGAGTAATGCACTTTTAAGCAGTTGTGAGTGGGTGTGTGTGGATTTGCGCGACGGTAAGCAGTGGTTAGTTTAGGGGAGGCTCAGTACGGGACATGTAACTATGAATTAGCATGCAGGCAATCCTATGCAAATGAGGTGAAGGATAGTGAATCCCAGTTTTCCCCAGGGTGTGAGGCAGGTCCCAAGAGTGTAAGAGTATAAATAGCCGGGTGCAAGACTTGAATATAGGTGACATCATGGGGTGTGTCAGGCATACTGTAAGTGAATTGGAGCCCTGTGGCTCTAGATTTCTCCCAGCTTAGCATGGCTAAGCTAGGGGTGTGTCTAAACCTGCCTAGGACAATCAGAAGGAGAAACAGCAGTAGGAAAGTAATCAAGGAGAACTAGCTGAGCTGACAGGTGAAATATATTAGAATCAGTCAATTACAGAGGCAGCAGACCGGCCCAGCCCAGAACACTACTATAAACTAAGCAAACACCTTCCCCTCTGTTTTTTCCACACTCTACACCACCGGTGTATACAAGCGAGGAAATTTTAACAAACAAACCTACAAAATGAGAAGGGCTGCAGCAGGCAACATAGAACAACATGTGCAAGAGGCTGAGAGTGGTGAGGATGTGAATGCTGACGAACAACTCACAGTGAGGAGACAGAGAAGAGTGTACAGACTCAGGTTATCCTACCAGGGGCTACATGAGCTGGAGATAATGCTATAGAGTGGACAGAGACCTCCTACAGCAAATTGTTGAGCTGTGCAGGCCACACCTGACACATAAAACTGACCGAGGGGAGCCCATCCCGGTGGTACCTCCCAAAGCACAACTGGGGATATCATGGGGATCTCACAGGCATCAGCATCCAGAGTATTCCACCATTTCCTGGATGCCATGTCAGCACATGCCAGTGAGCACATTTATTTCCTCAACACACGTGAGGTGTTGACCAGCAATATGCGTCTCTTCCACCAAATAGCAGACTACCCTGGGGTAGTGGGTGCTATAGACTGCACACACATATGCATCAAAGCACCACCCAGTGAGCAGGGTAGGGCCTACATCAACCACAGAGGCATCCCCTCCATCAACTGCCAGGTTGTATGTGATGCCCAGAGCATTATAATGAATGTGTGTGCTGGCTGCCCTGGAAGCTATGACGATTCAGAAATATGGCATCTGACGCAGCTGTACCACATATTTGCCGATATGGACATCCCCTACGGTCACCTAGTGGGGGGATGCTGGGTACCCACTGGAGCCATGGCTGATGACACCCATCAGAAATGCACACATGCCTGAACAACAATGCCATAATGAGGCACAGGCACTGGCCAGACATATAACAGAGCATGTGTTTGGGATGCTCAGGACACAGTTCTGGTGTCTGAACACATCCGGTGGAGCCTTGCAATATTCACCAGCTACATGCACCTAAATTCTTATAGTATGTGCTATGCTACATAATATGATCCTGCAGAAGCAGCTGCAGCAGGAACAGCATGGGGCAGGGCTACACAGCCCCCCACCAATGTCAAGGCCTGTACAGGTACAGAGTGACTCGGAGGGGGAACAACCTGAGCCTGACCCAGTAGGCAAAAGGAGGTGTGCCCAGTATGACCTGGCCTTGGCAAAGAGGCAACGCATAGCATATGCAATGACACAGTAGGGACCCAGTGAATGACACACTCTCTGACTCACACAGACAGTAAAAGGGATGCCAAACATGACACTACCTGTGCTCAACCATGTATAGGGAGTGTACTATGTGCATTCAACATAGGCAGCTCTCCAGCACCATCCTTAAGTCTGGCACACCCTCAAGGTAAGTCAATCAACCTACCAATTACCAAATGGAGTAGAATGTGTTGTTACCTGTAGCTATGGTATGGATGTGAGCATGCAAGGGAACTGGGTGGCCAAATGTTACGGCAGCAAACAGTAGACACCCATAGTGGCACCATGACATCTGCAACACATACTGGAGTCACCATAGTAGCCAGTATTAAACAGGGTGACAAAACTCAGTACAGATAATGGGCTGAGCGACATGTGTGCCCATAAGACCCACACAAGTCTCAGCCAGCAGGACAGGTGTAGACAGACACAAACAAATGCTGTACTATGGCCTCTGATTGTGCCCTATGGGTAACCCCCCCCCCGGACCCACACAGACTACAGCACGGCAGGCAGTTGGATGTAAGTTGTGAAGGCTAGGAAGTCAGAAACTAATATGTTGGTAATTAAAGCTAAGATCTGTAGTACATTGGGTATGCCTCTAGCCAGCTCAATAGGTAAGACTACGCACTGAAATGGAGTACCTGACATACCAGTACAGTCCTAGCAAATGTGTACAGGTGTCAGGTGTGCCCCCCCGGACCCACACAGACTACAGCACGGCAGGCAGTTGGATGTAAGTTGTGAAGGCTAGGAAGTCAGAAACTAATATGTTGGTAATTAAAGCTAAGATCTGTAGTACATTGGGTATACCTCTAGCCAGCTCAATAGGTAAGACTACGCACTGAAATGGAGTACCTGACATACCAGTACAGTCCTAGCAAATGTGTACAGGTGTCAGGTGTGCCCCCCCATCCAACATACACTTATAGCAACAGTCAGGTGTGCCCCCCCGCTCCTGTTTAGGAATGTAGATACAGTCAGGTGCCACCCCCCGCTATGCAGACATGTAGCAACAGTCAATGCCAAATGTCTGAGGGATACCCTGCACACACAGCATGCTACCTGTCGGTGTATAACACAAAGGTTGGCACCACAGTACAAACTACCTGGACTTGTTCCACACATGTGATACAGATGGCCATACTGGGCATGCTCACACACTTGAAGGTATGAAGGCAATGTCAGTCAACAATATACTGAATGGTCATACTGGGCATGCTCACACACTTAAACACATGAAGTCCATGTCTGCAAACACCAGTGGTCCAGACATATCTGGCAGTCACAGTTCTTAGTGCAGACACATGGCAGTATGCACCACTCCTGCCTTGCACGCACAGTGGATAGGAATACAGGCATATATGTAAGGACAACACACTATAATAAGCCAAAGGCAGATGGACATAGATGTGTGGAAGAGGGTGACCGTGACAAGGAGCCATCTGGGCTTGTTCCACCCAGCACACAGCCAAAGGGCCACAAACACATGAGGTGCAGATGTCAATCACTGCAGATACTAGACACCAGTATCTGTCAACATGACAGACTATGTGGTGCACGTGCCAGCTGTCCAACATGACTATACAAGGAAGTAGTCATCTAGTAGCTGTATACACGTACCTGTGACATATGACCCCGTGTGTGCCCGCATGTGGCATGTAAACCCCTACATGAATGAGTTATGGCCCATGCATGCACTGCCCTCCCCATAGCAGTATTATGACAAGCCTGCTGAGGTCATCCAATGCAAAATACACCTTTGGGAGAGCTGTAGCTCAGTAATCTTCATGGTGCATCCCATAACTGCATACTGCTGAAGTGATAAATTAGTTAGGTAGTAGTTCTAACCCCACACTTGCCAATTGTGTGTGTGATTGTGTGTGTGTCTGTCTGTCTGTCTCAGACTGTGTAGAGAGAAATGCTTTTTAGGCTACTCACAGTCCGTACAATTCATATACTCACCTTTGGTAAGGCTGCTGATGTCATCCACCTAGAAATACACCTCTTGGACTGCTGTAACCCAGTAATCTCGGTAGCACGTTCTGTAACTGTGTAATGCTGTAGTGTGCTAAAGTAGTTGGCAGGTGTTCTATTCCGAGGCATAGCAGTTGTGTGTGTCTGTCAGTCATATCCTGTGTGTTGGTGGCTTTGAGTGTCTAGCCACTGGATGTGTTGGTGAGCGTGTTTTGTAGTTTTCCTATATAGTGGCCATATATGTCACAATCAGCCAAGTGACTGGGTTGGCGAGACATACCCATACATTTGGCAACAGGCCTGGTGAGTAAAGTCAGCAAACCTATTATTACCCAGACTACAGTCTGTACCCATGTGTCGGACAGAAACACACTTGCCTTGGGATTAACACCAGTACATAATACAGGAGTTGCAGGTTGTGTGTGTATATATATATATATATATATATATATATATATATATATATATATATATATATATATATATATATATATCTAGATATATATATATATATATATATATATGGACATTAACACACATACATCTACGTAAATGAATATATGTGCTATACTGTTGAATGGGTACATTTCTGTTATTGGGGCAACACTATTAATGCAATCATTCAGCTGTAATGCAGCTCATTAACATGCCTGCTGAGCACATGTTGGTATAAAATGCTTGTGTTAATTATTAAATGTTTAACCAAGTAACTAGTCTAATTTTACACACGTCTGCCTGACAGACATGTTAAGGTACTGCATTACAGCGGAGCGATCACTTTAAAGTGTCTCCCCTGTAAGTCACACAGACAGGAAATCAGTAATAAGGAAATACTTGCAAATAACATGACATTCCTTTCTTCTGTTAATTATTCATGACATGGTGATATGTACACTGCATGAAATGCCTAACATGAAGTAACTGCCTGTGCTTACAGTTTACAAAGACGTAGGCATGCTGACCATTTGTAATCAGACAGTTTTCAGTCCTCTGTGAAGCCTGTGAAATGATGATTAAAAGACAGTGAAATTGCTATGTATATGTTTGTCGTGAAGGGCTTACAAGACACAAATTGTTAGGATTAGGCTTCAACTTGGATTAATTATGTAAAAGCCTTGTACAATAGCAACAGATGTATACATCGTAAACACAGTTATTTCCAGGCTCAGCGATGCCTTCCTAAATCCATGCCTGACACTCTTAACAAACAGACGATCACTGTTTACTGATTGTAATCACATCCACGCGGCATAAAAAAGCCGAGTTAGTATAATTAGAGATGTTGAGGATGGATATTTGACAATGAAAACATTTTCTACAATGCCTACTTTCCCTATAATGGATAGACTGCTGTAATAGCAGGCTTTTGTCTTTGTTTTTGCACTATTCTGCTTTTGGGCAAACACTTTCAATGTGGGTGCTCAGCTCCGACTCCAACCTCTAGCTATGTTGCTTGGATGTTAATGTTAACAGTTGTGTGTAAATCAGTTAAATGGATAAAATGTAAAAACAAATTGAGAACAACTGTAACTTCTACATTTTACACACAGATGTTCAGACTAACCCAAATACATGGTTTGACACCTGATTCGGAGATCAGCAACCGCATTAACAGTGTTGCCCCATTAACGGAAAAGTACCCGTGTGCAAATGCACTTAAACATGCTTACGGGTGCTTAGATGTGTTTACTACTGCATATTTGTGCTTACACCTGCTTAATAGTAACTTATTCATGATGTCACTAACACTGAGATTGAATGACATTAATTAAACATTTCATGCAGTACTCCAGTTCACATGTACATGTTCTTATGTAGGTTGTACAGCAATACAATGTATAAATATGTTTATATACACATTCCACATGGAAAATGATATGTGCTAGTGTGGGATTCGGACCTTGAATGCCTGTTCATTAGGCGAATGCTCTGACCAATACACTATTGCTGTGCTGCTTCATTTGCATATATACCCATATTCCCATGTCTCCTCGTTCCCCAATCACCCACCCCAACACTTCACTAACACTGCACTCATCCATTCTCCAGTTAGATTTGCGCTGTATCCACACCAGTACACATTGGCCACTCCCTACCCATGCAGATCCATCCCATCAGTTGACTCACAACACGTATCCTCAGGAATCCCTAACGTTTAGTCCACAAACATTGGTGACATGAGTAACCAATAGGACACTAATCACAATTTTTGCGTTATCCCAACTAACTCGCTGGCCTCCACGAGGCAGTCAATTATAACCAGGCCATCCAACCATGACACGCCTGGATCCATAATCACATACCCATGGTTCCTTGACCCCACTCGAGTTTGACATACACGCAATCCATCCATTATCCAGTTGCTTTCATGGCCATGACACACCTCCACACATTGCCCTCCCCCCAGCATTAGGGGAACTACACGTATGTTGTCCCAACACATGTATTATCATGCTCTCCCACCATTTAGTCACTGAATATACCTGCCCTTGCTTGTGTAATGGACAGAGATCCAAATATGCTGTCAGTTTTTGGTAGTCCGACTGGGGACTACCCTCTGATTGTTTGTAAAGTAGACTTAGCAGATCAACAGTGTTACTCCTACTGATAAAACCCTGCCTGTGGTGTGAGTAGCAGTGTTTTGCTCACTCCTGGCCAGCTTGATATGACATACGCTGACAGCATTATATAATACTGTAGTTGCTGTTGATTCTCTTCTCATTCCTTTTCTATGCTTTATTGTTACGACGTTCATTCTTCATATATCTATATATATATATATATATATATATATATATATATATATATATATATATATATATATCTATATATATATCTATCTATCTATCTATCTATATATATATATATATATATATATATATATATATATATATATACATGTGTGTGTGTGTGTGTGTGTGTGTGTGTGTGTGTGTGTGTGTATACATATATATATATATATATACATATATATATATATATATATATATATATATATATATATATACATAAATATATATTTATATATATATATATATATATATATATACATATATATATATATATATATATATATATATATATATATATATATATATATATATATATATATTACATACTTATATACATTTCCTATGCTGGGCACTGCTTACACCTGCGTAAGCGCACTCAGATTTGCTTACTGTTTGTTATATATGTTTACTGCTGCTTATTTGTGCTTACTTGTGCCTTATTCATTATGACAGTACCACTTTGATTGAATGGATTTGGATAAAAGTCCCATGTGATACTCAAGTTCACTTTTACATGTTATTATGTCAGCAGATTACAGCAGTCATCCATTCTCCAGTTGGAAAAAGCACACCACTACACATGCGCTACTCCCTACTGCTCTAGACCCATCCCACATGTTGACTCCAAGTATATTCAGGCATCCCAAGCTTATAGTCCTGGAACATACGTTCATATAATGGTCAGGGTGTTCAAATAGTCTTCCTGTTTTTGGCTCGTCTGACAGGGGACTGGGACTGCCCTGTACCTGTTTGAAAGTCAGACTTAGCACGTGGACAAAGTTAGTCCCACTGTTAGCATCCTACCTGTGGTTGGAGACGCAGGAGATTTGCTCACCTCTGGGCAGCTTGATATGACAGCTGCTGTTTTCCTTCACATTCGTTATGAATGCCTTATTGTGATAATGTTCATTCTTCATGGATATATATATATATATATATATATCTGTACATACACATGCATATACACCTACATGCTTATTTACATTTCCCATACTGTTGAATGACCGCCACTTACCACCGCACATACCTGCTTATGTCTGCTTGAAAGTGCCTTAATCACTCTATATCCGACAGCCATTATTCTGGGCATCAAATAAAATTAGCAGCCCTTACATGGCTTGGACCCAGGAACAGAAACACCATAGTCACTGGTTTGACCACTAAACCATCTGTGATACATTCTGCATGGATGGTAGATAGGATATATGATTTTACTACAGGCATTCCACACTACTGGCAACAGATGTGACAGTCGGTTGGTGTACATATGTATAGTACATGTTAATGTTCATATGTTTCTGAGAGACATATGTATACATTTGCAAGTATACATATTTATGAATAGAACACATACTTGACAACTACTTATATGCATGTATGTGTGATGTGTAGTTATGCGAATATAAGTATGTACATTTATAGATATATGACTACATATCTGGGGTTATACATGGCCATGTATATGAACACCCACATCCGAGAGGTACCTGTACCGTTTGTATACAGGGGTTGTGTGCATCATTACGATGTGGAACCTGGACAGGGTATACAATTTGTGGACGTGTACTATTTGGAAGATGGCTATGAGGAAGCTTCTTGGGAACATGTGAAAGGTATTTATGTGCATCACGGTCAGGTGTTTAATCCCGGGTCGTAGGTTCTGCAGGAACGTGTGGAGGCTGAGCAGGGTTGTGGACAAGTACTGCTAATCTGACTTGTGTCCGGATGTCAACGGGGGTGGAAATCGTGTTGTGCCACCAAGTCTAATCTTGAGAACAGACACTTATCCCATGAGGGATGTCCAAAAATTGTGGACGCCGATGAACCCCATTCTTTTGGATATATGAAAATGAGGGAGGGTTATACATGCATGGGATACCTAGTTTGCAGGCCTGAGACTGCTTAGGGTGAGACTGCCTACCAGATGTGGGTAAGGGGCACTATGTGCAGATATGGCTGGCCCAAGATAGCAGCCCGAGTATAGGTGGTTTTGGTAGACGTTCAGCAAGGGGGGGGGGGTTGTGTGCTATAGAGGGGATGATGGGTATCCAATTATGTATCCAGGTGTGTAGGGGTTGGATGGCTCAGTTCAGGCCAAACCATTATGTGGTGTGAGCCGGTACCGTTTCTGTACATGTGTATCGTACATTTTAATGTTCATATGTTTGTGGGATTGTGTTCTGCAATATGACCTGACAGGGTGTATTGGGGATGTGAATGTATGTTCTTTAGTTTCCTTTTGGATTCTCCCACTGCTCCCTCGTACACCTCCATTTTACCTATTGTGCATCTGACATCACCCCCCCCCCCAAATCCACATACACACCATCCATCCCTTCTCTGGTTGTTAGCCCATGGCATAGACAGCAGTACACATTGCCTACTCTACATATCTCTGGTACCATTATGGTTTTGAGGCCAACCCTAGCATATTTGGTCTTCCACATGCTGTACTTCACGCACATAGGTACATGCAAATATTTATTTTTCATGACATGGTAGGTTGACCCAGGTTATACCCATTCATTTTTGAGCCATCCAGAACAGGACGACTCAGACCACGAATGGGCAGATATTAAGCAAATGCTCTAACCATTAGGCTAGGCTTAGCAAAGGGCAGCAGCATGCAAGCACACTGCGTTTCGCTTCCACTTGGTATAAAAATCAAAACTACAATGACATACGAACACGGGGTTTTAAATGTAATAGTTCTAGGGATGGGGGGCTCAAAATTCAGCTACTTGCTTGCGTGTTTACTCCTATGATTTTATTTTGGTGTTTGCAGAACTCTCTTGTATGCTTTGCATACATTTCAGTATCCACGGACACTGACAGGAGTGATTACTATTAGAGGCAGGCTGTACTAGTCAGCATTTTAGGTTGCGCGACTGTAGCAGACATGTTCACGCCTCCGTGCAGCGCTTAAACATGCCCCCTGGACTCACGCACATTTCCTGTGCACGTGGATGGTACGGCAGCACACCTTCATTAATATGCATATGGTGTTGCTGCGACATCTCTACACCGCACGCTCGTTGCAAGGCTAACACCGTCCTTGCGCCGAGCTTCATGAATCCCGAGGATTGTCTGCTTTGTGGAGTGAGTTACTTATTAAATTGGTATGTTAGACTCATGAGATTCTTCAAAAACAAGTTAGATAGCTGGATAGAACTGCATGTCTTCACTTTACCTTTACTTTTAATGGAGCCAGTGGTCCTCATTGGCTTTTGGGCCTGAACACGGGCCATTAAACACATGTATTTGTGAATTTGTAAAGAATGGCAAACACACCCTGAACATATATTTAGAAATAAGAAATATAAATATAGTAAAGGCAGACCAATAAGCTTCTCAGTCCTTCTTTGATCAAAAATTCGTTTGGTCAACAATTCGTTTCGAAGATGTCTATCAGCATATACTTTGGAAATGTTCTGATAGCCTGAAGAAGCCTTAGAGGTGAAAGCACTTGCTGTTCTTATACGCCAATAAATTTGTTTTATATTTTTTACTTGGAGTTCGTTTTCTTAATCGTTTATATTGGAGTTATTTTACTTCTGGTGGATGATAGACATCTTCGAAACGAATTGTTGACCAAACGAATTTTTGATCAAAGAAGGACTGAGAAGCTTATTGGTCTGCCTTTACTATATTTATATTTCTTATTGACATACAATATAGCAGCTAATTTTTTCTTCCTGGATATATTTAGAAATAAATGCATGTACACATTAAAACTATAAATGAGAATAACAAAATTCTGTTTAGCAATGAAATTAGCTATAACCCTGGTGCTTGATATGATATTTTCTAGGGATTAAGAGACTCAAAATATATGGCTCTGCTGCTGCTCCTGTGTACAAGGATAAGCAAACAATAATCACACAGTAAATGTAAATCCTACCTCATCTATGTTTCCATATCTAATACCATCTCTGTTTGGCTACTATACCCAATTAAAATGGCTGAGATAGTCTAAAAATCACTCACTCTACTCCTTCCACTAATCCATTTTCATTTAATCACGCATTTATTTTCCTTCCTACTACTATTTATGCTATTATTCTAATTATTCTAATACTCGAAATATCTCATTATCACATTTCATTACCTTTACCACTCTAGACTCTCTCTTTCTACTCTACCTTTTTTCTTTTCTTACTACCAGTTTCTTTGCCAGTGTACTCTTTCATCACAATTCCATATATCTTCTTCCAAATACCTTCACAGTTACTCTTGTTCTTCCTGACCATCTTCTATTTCTTCATTCTAACTTTTCTCTGTCCCATATTACCTTTATTTCTATCTTGTCCTTCATTTCTTTTCTATACTGCTTGAGTTTTTTCTCCACCCTAATACTCAGGATCTGCCTAATTATAACACAGCAGTATTTTGTGCCATATCTAAAACCACACCCTTTTACTAATTGCAGTTACACATATTTAAGTTATTGTACAAATGTTTTGCACCATCAGGAGTTTTAAACTGTCATTCATTCTGTTGTGATTAAGCTTTTTCTTTTTTTCTTTTCTTTTTTCTTTTGCTACCATTGTTAATATTGTACAGCAGCTTTTCTCCCTTGCTGGCCTTCTTTGAATATGTATTTCTGTTTCCATCAGACCTTGTGGCAAACAAATACAAATAAACTAAATAATAAATAAATATAACATTAAAGTAATAAATGAGCAGTATCTGCTTATTATGAAATATCTCAGTAAGAAGTCTACAGGTTGCATCACTTCAGCCTTCAAAATCAGAAAGTTGAAATTTTAACCCATAGGCTATACTATTTCAATTTTTAAAATACAAACTGTTTCCTTATGTACAAAGCTATTTGTTTAAATTACTGCCACTGCTAACAGACTTTCTAGTTTTGCTTTAAGTTCATATACTTACGTAAATAAGAGCCTGGCCCATAGAGCATTCTAAAATAAAAGTGCATCATGCCTAAAATTATTCTGACATCTGATTTCACATGTGCTCCTGTATTAGAAATTAGTTACCTTTCTGCTATTTTTGTTTGTTTTTATGAATGTCAAGTAACATGAAAAGCTAAAGACAAAGGTATCTTCTTAAGCTGATACAAGAATAAATTGTCCTACTTTAAATGGTTTTCCATCAATCTTAACTGCACTTTTCAATATGCGCTGACAAGTACAGCATAAAATAACTTGTGATCATTCTGTTTGATTTAACAAAATGTTGGTTTATAATGTAGTCCTTCAAGATTTTTTCCTCTAGAAAAATACATTTCTAGTTTCATTTACATTAGTGTATTAGGCTATTAATAATGTAAAGCTGAAAGGAAACTACCAGGTTGAATAAGGCATTATTTTCCATAGTGACGTATATTTGTCATTTGTTTTCATCCATTCTGTAGGTGTCATGCACACACACACACACACACACACACACACACACACACACACACACACACACACACACACACACACACTCTCTCTCTCTCTCTCTATATATATATATATATATATATATATATATATATATATATACGTGTGTGTGTGTGTGTGTGTGTGTGTGTGTATGTATACTGTATATATAGACACAGATATGTAACATATTATTTACTTCATCAGTACCATTTATTGCTTATTTTAAACAGTTTTAATTCTTGTTATAAATTGTGTGTTTTCTTCAAGTTGCATTTCTTTTGACTTTCTGAGTACCTGCTAATTTGTTATTTTTCACATGTAATATCTAAACATCAGGTATTGATTTTATCCTAATTTACATAATTCACATTTTCATGCGTAAGTAAAATATGTGGTTAAATTAGTATCTTCTTTCTAAATTGCTCAAACTATTTAAGAAAAGCCTTAGTTTTACTTTTTCTTTCATATAGCCAGCAGTAAAACCTACATATAAACCAACTAATGATAGAGCTTGGGCTCAGGAAGGAATTTACTATTGACTTGAAAAGTCTGATGTCATGGTCAAAGTTATATATGAACAAAAAGTCATACCTCTTGTCATGAGTTATTGCTTTTTTATACCTCACTGTTTTTATCACACTTCAAAAGCAAAGAGAACACTTCAAATCTGCAGGCACTATTAACTGCCATTGGAACACTGAGCATATGCATGCCTGTTTTTAAGAGTGTAAGAACGTATCTGTGGAGTGAGATCTTTTGGAAATGCAAAAAGATTCAAATGAAAATACTTTTGGAATAGGATATGACTAGGTAAAATGAGTGAAGTTATAATGTTATTTCAGCAGAAACACAATGATCTGTACTTAGTAACAATTAAGTAGCCGAATGGTCCTGTAACATTGTCTACTTCTAGCATTCATTGGATGATAGTATACAGTTAAATGCATGTACACATTAAAGTATACAGTTGTAGTGGCATGTGATCATACAGTGATGTTTGGTAGCACTAGATTTTATATATTATTTTAATTAACATAGATGCTTTGCATTTTGTGTAGTGTGCTTTTCTGATTGCAGCTTGTGCTTCATGCAGTGGTTTGCTTTTTCAGTAGACTGGCAGAGCGTTGCAGTATTTTAAGAAAAGTCAGTGCTTACAAAACCTTATATTTGCAACAAATATTTCAGTGGTGAACTATCATATGATTAAATCATTTAAAGACCACTTGTCAGTCGGTAAAAGTGCATAATGTCCTTTTTATACATATACCCTGGGATTCAGAAAACTTCCTTGCAAGAACAGCTTATTCTTGCATAGAAGGGACTGTTCCCGTGCAGCACCGCAGTGCGCCATGCATATTGATGAAGGCATGCTGCTGTGCTCTAATATGGACACAGTTCTGTATACGAGCACAGAGGGTGTGTGTGAGCAGTGCTCTCACAATACACACACCCCCTGCACACCATAACTGCCATACGGCAATATAAAGGTAGCGAGAGTCCCCGCGGACACCATTACCTCTCAACCTCACAAGAAATCTGGACAAAGCCATAAAAACAAAGGGACAAATAGGTACAAAAGTGAGATATTGCTCTCACAAACTTATAAAGTTGATTAGAATGACAGGCTTCACATTAGCATGAATTACAAAAAGAGTATGAAGTGAAAAATTCAAATGTCTGTCATTATTTGCTAACTGCAGTCTTTAATGCTTTGCAACTAACCTGCCAGAAAGCCACAACTGTATAACAGATGGACCAAAAATATAAGGCAAGACATGGACTTTCTGTGTAGATCTGTACAGTTGAGAGGTATGGTGGACACTATTAGTGTCCATGGAGTGTACCTCTCAAATGCAAAGCCTGTCATGTCATCAGTGTTTAAAAAGCACAGCCCCCCACAAATAATGTTGGAGAAAGCAATGTGCATAGACCTACCTTACAAAAATAAAACACAACATTTTAATTTTTTTTTAGTCCACAATAAAGTTTAAGCATAGCTGAGCAGGTGTGTGCATCACACAGCTCTGCTCAGCCTAGCTCACATATCTCAAGGAGCTAAACAGGAATATACTTCAAGAAATAGCAAGGTGGAAATAGTGAAGTGATTAGAGCATTTGCCTTTTAACTAGTCATTCCTGGTTCAATCTCCACTGAAACCAATTAGCATTTTACATGTGAAAGCAGTGCATCATTTTTCTTTTTAATAATTAGGTAGAAATAACATATATTTGTAACTAGAGTAGTGTAGTAGGTCCAGATGTGAGGTGTCAGTGTAATAAAGTTGTGAAACCCCCATATAAACACGTGCCCCATACAGTAGAGTCACACAAGAATAAATGTAATGAAAGCACATAGGGGGATGTCAGGGAAGGTAAAAAAAGTTATAATATGTCAGGAATGATGAATCAATCCCATAAAACTATAAACTAAAACATAAGCAATGCTAAGCATTGCAAAGCTATGCTTACCGGGTGTAAGCATTGCTTAAATATGAATGGTAAGCAATGAGTTCATAGGTTCATAGGTTCATAGGTTGGTACTAGGCTATCAGCCCTAGGGCCTACACAAGCCTAGCCACAACAATTCCCCGGCCATCTCTTCCCACACCATTTAGTTTCCTGGACCCCTGTCTAGCAGGGTGACTGACTTGATCCCTGGGGTGAATTTCCTTTCTCCCATCCAATTGTCAAGGTTCCTTTTGAAGATGGCCAAAGAGGCACTCTGCTTGACATGTATGGGCAATCTATTCCAGAGTCTGGGGAGTCTCTGGGTCAGGAACCTATCCCTCCTGCATGTTTTGTTTATTGTGATGACAAGGTTTAGATCCCTGGTGTGTGTGGCTCTGAGGGATTGGGATTTCTTTAAGTGTAGCATGTCCAACAGCTCTGGGTTTGACAAGGCCTTGTATGTTAAGCAGAGATCGCCTCTGAGTAGACAATATGTGACAGAGTATAGCTGGAGTTTTTTTAAGACGGTCAGTATAGGGCATCTGCTTTAGGCCTGTGATTCTTTTAGTGAGGTATTTCTGCGGCCTTTCCAGTTGTTGCAGATGTCTTGAGAGGTACATACCAAATGGGGCGTTGTATTCTATAATGGGTCTAATGAGGGATGAGTACAGTGGGATAATGACCTCCTTTTTTTCTGGATGAAAAGCCCTTAGTGATGAGGTGTGCCACATAGAAGGATTTCCGGACTGTTGTGGTGATGTGGTTATCGAAGGTGAGACCACTGTCCACCTGTGTCCCTAAGTCTCTTATCACACTTTCAGTGTTTAGTGTACTGCCACCTATATGGTAATTCACGGCTACATGTTTTTTTCCCAAAGGGGATAAATATACATTTCTTGGCATTGAGCTTCAGCCCATCACTCTGGCACCAAGCATCTGTTTCTGTAAGGTCCTTTTGTAGAGTATCCACATCATTTGAGGATTCAATAATTTCTCCCAGTTTGCAGTCATCTGCAAACTTTGTTAGCCAGACTCCCTTAGTTTTGGCATGTACTTCAGAGAAGTTGATAACAAACAAAAGCAGTCCCAGGACTGAACCCTGAGGTACTCCACTTGTCACTTGTCTGTAGCTGGATTTGGAGTCGGCTACTTTTATAGTGTGGGTTCTATCAGTAGGCCAGTTAGCAACCCATTGGGTGACATAGGGATTAATGCCCAGCTTAGTAAGTTTATCTATGATTCCAGAGTGGAGGATGATGTCAAAGGCCTTGGCTAGGTCTAGATAGGCTGTGTGGACCACCTTACCCTTGTCCATGGCTCTGGAGACTGATTCGAAGAAGTCAATCAGGTTCAGGAGACAAGATCTGCCCTTCACAAACCCAAACTGGGTGATATCCAGTGTTTAAAGGTTGCCAATGTATTTGTTTATAGGTTCCATGATAATACACTCCATGGCTTGCAGATAAGGCTTGTCAGACTGATGGGATGGTAGTTTCCAGGATCCAACGTGGATCCCCCCTTGTGGAGTGGGATAACTGTAGCTCTGCACCACTCAGTGGGCATGAAACCTGAGGTGAGGCTATGATTAAACATTACACTTAGGTGAGGTGCCAGTTCATATTGTAGTTCATGTAGTACACAGCCCGGGATGTCATCTGGTCCCATGGATGCTGTATTCTTAGCTTTGGAGAGTGTGTTTTTTACCTGTGTGGCCGTTATTACTGGAATTTGGCAATCTTCTGGTATTGCGATGGGCCATTTAGGGGGTGAGAGGGGGATGAAGTTGGCACTGAATCGATCTGCCAGGATATTGGCAATATCCTTGGGATCAGTATATTTAATGCCATTCTGTTTTAGCTCAGAGCAGATCTGAGCATTGCCATTTAGATTCTTGACATAGTTATAGAATGCCTTGTGGTTGTCTTTGGAATTTTTGGCAATTTTATTTTCATAACTAGCTTTGAAGGATTTTATGAGGGATCTCAGTTTCTTACTGAGGCTGGTAAGGGAGTTTTTTGCATCCTGGGATTTTTCTCTTTTCTGCAACAGTTTCTTCCTTTTGTTGTAAAGTTTGTTTATGGCAGGGGACCACCAGATTGGCTTCCTTTTTTTGGATGAGAGCATCTTGGTTCTATTTGGGAATGGCACGATTCATGCATGAGTGGACATGCTCGTACAGTGCCTTAGTGTAGGATTCAGCAGTTGAACTTTCAGTTCTCGTCTGCATGGGTGTCATGAAGTTTGTCACTTCTGACTTGATTAGCATGAAGTTGGCTTTGGAGAAGTTTCTTATGGAGGTTTCCTTACTGGGAGGTGGGGTTGGGATGTGGATGTTAAGGGTGATTAGCTTATGGTCAGACCTGACTAACGAGGGGGTGACCATAGGTGTGGGGCATCGATTTCCCATGTTGGTAATGACCAGGTCTAGGATATTGGACCCCCAGCTGGGACTATGGATTAGTTGATCCAGGGCATTGGAATTTATGAATTCCAAGAACTGTTGGGCAAAGGTGTTGGTACATGAGTAGTTTTCCCAGTTAATGGCAGGGTAGTTAAAATCACCCAGTATTAGGGTGTTTGGTTCTATCTTAATATTTTCCAGTATGTTTAGAAAGGTGTAGTGAGAATCTTGGGGTATGGTGGGGGATCTGTAGCAAGCTACAATTTGGATTGCAGTCTTACCTAGTGTTAGTTGCACCTGAAGAATTTCAGATGCATTGTGTTGGGAAACTAGCCTGGTGGTGTGAATATCCTTGGAGAATATTGACATTCCTCCTAGTGTTTCAGTCCTGGTTTGGTGCCCAAAAAGAGTGGTAAGAGTTGTAGCCTGGGATGCTCTCTGGAGCCTTGAACCAGGTCTCAGTTACTGCACAGATATCGATGTTCTCTATTTTTAGGAGTGCCTTGAGAGAGTGCATTTTGAGGTTTAGACTTCTAGCACTGAGTAGCATTACCTTCAGATTTTGCATGCTTGTACCTGTTACAGTGGTGGTTTTGTCCTTTGAACTTTGCCTAAAAATGGCACTATAGGGGTGGCAAGAGCCTTAGCCAGTAACCTGAATTCCAGGGGCGGCAGGTGCAGACCATCTCTGGCAAAGCATCGTGGTCTGTCAATCATTTCGTCCCGGGCAGACAGATAATGGAGCCCCTTTGAATGACACCAGAAGCTTAGCCAATTGTTGAAGTCACTCATTTTGTCCTTATATTGTGGTATCATTCTGGGCGAAGGCAGGATGCTACTCCGTGCTAGGGTCATACTTGCCTGGGCCACATGATCCAGGAGCTCTTCCATTTCTCTTTTCATGTAGTCCAGGGAGGCATGTCTCAAGACATTCACTGCAACATGGACAATGACAGAGTCATATTTGTACTTGTTGTGGAGTGACTTGAGTGCATGTGTTATGTGGTGGATCCTGGCACACGACAGGCAGCTGACTGTAATTTTCTCCTTGTTCAACCTGGTGAGAGGGATATCAGTGTGCTGGACTATAGAGTCACCTATGACTAAAGTGTTAGGTACATTGTCTTGCCTTAGGGGCTGTTGCTGGGTGGCACACTGGTGTTGTGAACTATGTGCCACTTTGGTTGTGATTGGTGTTTATTTGCGTTTCAGCTTCAGAGGTCCTTGTTGCTTGGGCAGGTCACAGTTAAAGGCCTCTGCATATGCGGATTTAGTGTTGCTATATGTGGGTGTTGGTGGTGTGGGTTTAGAAGGGCTATGTGTTGCTTGAGGTGTAGTGTGGGTGTTAACCCACTCCTCTTTACTGTCTTGCACAATATTGGGTGGAGAGAGCTTTGCTTCCATTTTGGCTATGTAAGTGCATCTCTCACAGGTTGTAGCATTGGGTGGTAGGAGGAGAGGGTTGGCTGTGTACATGAGGCAATTGCTGCATTGCCCCAGTATGCCCAGATTCACCAGGTGGACAGGAGAAATCACCAGAAGCTAACCCTTGGACATGACTGGTTTGGTGCTTTTTTTTTTTTTTTTTTTGTAAGGTACAGGAGCTGTTTTCCCTTACCTTAGCAAGGTACTTTGCAATTATAGGCTGTTTAGTGCCTACTATTAATTTCTCCTTATTAACAAGGAGAGTTGAGTGCTTATATCAGTTTAAGGCTTCCTTGTGCTTTCCAGCAGGTATTAGAGAAAGTGCTAGTTACAGGGGTGCTTAAAGGTAAGATGAAAAAAATGCACACTGCAGTGTGCACTAGAGAAGTTAGATGTGAAAGTAAGTAACTTAAGTTTTACCTGTTTAAAAAGTTAAGGTTTAGTGGAGAGTTACTATTTTTAAAACAGCAAGATGGATTGAAAGGGGTGGTCACTTTTGTATTCTGGTACTATGGATACAGTAGGATGGCCAATAAATTTAAATAGTTGAAGGGGAGGGATTTCAAAAATGATGATTTTGTGATTACTCACACAAGCCACTGAAAGTAAAGAGGAAATGAGATATATGGTCAGATTAACATAAGAGGCAGGCAACTAGAAAGACAGTGATATTTAACAAGACAACTATAACTGGGTGGGAGGGCGTGAAAAAAATTCAAAAATTCTGCCTGACTCAGAAGAGAGAGAGCTGTGGTCTCTTTTGAAGTTTTAATATGCTGTTAAAGCAGAATGCAAGTAAAACACAAGGTAAAGAAAACAAACCACAGTATTCAAAATATAGAAAGGCAATAAAGTAATACAAAAAATAAAAGCAAACTAACCTTTTCTTCACAGCAAAGTGTAGCAGAGTCTGGATGAGCCTTTCTGGTAAAGCTCTGAAACATTTTATTTTACCCCATAAATAGAAGCTTTAGTTCCTAGCTCCACCCCCTCAGTTAACAAATGATTAACCTCGTGACCTCTTCTATCTTATGAATAAGTCCTTAACTGATCAGTTCTAATTTCTGCCTGACTCAGAAGAGAGAGAGCTGTGGTCTCTTTTGAAGTAGCCCAGCTAAGCAGATTTGCCCATTGGTAAGCAGTGCTGAACCTGCCCTTTTAAGCACTGCCAACCTTAGCTAAGCAGGTTTGCCCTTAGCTTAGCTTAGCATATTCAAAACCATCCAGTCATGGCAAAGGGTGGGAAATCTGCCATATTCAAAACTCGCAGGCAAGAATACAGCTCATAACTGGTTGTAGCTTCCCACTGTAGGCAGTATGGCTGGTGTTGGAGTGGGTATGCACTTTCAGGTGCAGCGCTGGGGCATACAGGAGTTCACGGTCATGGTAGGACTCCTTGTTAAAAACCATGATGTGAGGCTGCTGCAGGACCAGTATCAGGGGTCCCAATATAAAGCGGAGGGCTGGGAAAGTCTCACCCACAATCTTACCAGTGCCACTGGCATCCCTCAGACTGGTGAGCATGTTCAGCACCACTATGCCGACTTAAATCAGAGGAAGAGGGAGCTCTTGGACCAGTGGGTCCAAGAAGCATGGCAGATGGGTGATGTCCCAGGCATGTGTAAGTATTCATATCAGTAACTGTTTACCAAAGTCCAACCTGTGTATGTGATGGATAGGTATGCATAAATGTTTCTCTATCTTCTTTACAGCTCCATCTGAGCAGGCTATGAACCAAGAAGCTAATGCATGCAGGTTGCAAAGGCTGCATCGGGAGGTTGGTAAGTAACAACCTAACGTGTAATATTCATACCAAATAAATATAAAGGAGTAGAATGTCACCTGGCAGTATTAAAGATGGGTATGGTTTGTACTGAATAAACCAGACAATATTACAGTAATAGTCTCAATATAGGTTATATATAAATAAAACTGTGATTGCCTGTCAATAAAATTAAAAATCCTGGACTGGTTGTGTTTACTCTGGTATTGTATGAATTGAAAAGTGTACAGGTTATGCACAGAAACTATAGCTCTGAAAGCATTAAACAATCAAGTCTCACCTGACAAACTTAGTGCCTCTGACAAACTTAGTGCCTCTGTAAGACATGAGATTGACTGATATGAAATGTTTCATGCACCAAGATCTGATATCTGAATAGTAATGTTGTGTTAACCACTGTTTTCCACACTGTGCTGTATGCATAAGAAGGTTATAATTACAAGGTCAGACTGCACAACCAAGAGAGAATGAGACAGAAAACATTCTAAGAAGAGACAGCAGTTTCTCAATACCTCGTTTTGATGAAACACAAACTTGTCGTATTTTTAGCAGACACAGCTACGGTTCAAATCCCAGGAGTGGTAGTAAGCTGTATGTATAATTTCAACTAGGATTTTGTGAATATGTGTAGAAACAGTCAGATAGTATCAACATAAATTTCCTCCACAGGTCTTCCAGGTAAGAGAAGGTATAAAATAACTATAAGAAGGCTGTAGTTATACTGTGTCCAACACCCATGGTCCATTTGTATTTTTAGCAGACACAGCTACGGTTCAAATGCTGTACGCATAATTTCAACTAGGATTTTGTGAATATGTGTAGAAACAGTCAGATAGTGTCAACATAAATTTCCTCCACAGGTCTTCCAGGTAAGAGAAGGTATAAAATACCTATAAGAAGGCTGTAGTTATACTGTGTCCAACACCCACGGTGCAACCCCAAGGCTGCAATTGACAGCAAGATAAGTACATACATCAAGTGGTCTCCCCCAAGAAATGTTCAAAAGTGTCATGCTGTCACAGCTACTGGTCCCTGCTGCCAACAACCAGGATGACCAATAGAAATCAAGGCACAGCATGGCAGTAGCACACACACATACACACACACACACACACACACACACACACACACACACACACACACACACACACACACACACACACACACACACACACACACACACACACACACACACACACACACACACACACACACACACACACACATACACACACACAGTATGAGTGCACATATGTAACCCTGACTATGTGAATATGGGTAGAAACAGTCAGGTAGTGTTAACAAAAATTCCCACCACAGGTCTTCCAGGTAAGAGAAGGTATAAAGTCGCTATAAGAAGGCTGTAATTATACACTGTGTACAAACATACCAATGCCCAAACCAAGGCCATAGGTTGTTGTAATAATACCTGTAGAGTAATGATTAGAACAATGATCATTAAATCTGTGACCACTGCAAGTATCTACATTTGTTAATTGACATCTCTCTCTCCCCCACCTTATCTTCACCAATACTCTAAACACATAAATGAATGGGTATGTTTTCCACCAAAACTACTGTTGGGACATGTGTCCTATTCTACAAATGTTGAAATGTATTCCAATTAATGTTCCCTGTTCAAATACTATCACTGGTGACCTGTTGCTATAACTGTAACCTGCATGTCAGTGTAATGCCCACTGTGGTCTCATATATGCATGTGGTCACTTTGTTATGCAAATATTCCAAAGTCTGATGTTTTGGGTTAATAGGAAAAATTATGCAGGCTGTTATAACTAATCCTGGAATGTGTTTGCCATTACAACTAACATATGTTCTAAAACTGCAACACCATAGCACATCTGGGAAGGCCAATCCCCCTCTCCTGCCTTATCTGGCCATGGCACTGGGCCCCAGAATGTCTGAGACCCACCCCAGGACATCCTTGTATGCTGGTCCTGCACCACCTTTGGGTGGAACCACCTCAGGAGATGGGGCTCGTCACCCCGGGCATGGGCGTGGACAGGACCCTGTCACCCAAAACCAGGCCCAAGGTCTGGTATGTAGCGAGCTATGCAGAGGATTGCTATTCCAGCTTGAGGGCCTCATGGTGCATTTAGAGGGTCAGCCTGCCCCTCCTGCTCATCACCCAGCACAGCCACCTTCAGGGTCGTGAAGGTACTGTTGTGCCTGCCCATGGGTGGGGACCTCAGTTACACAATATCTATTTGGGGGCTTGTGGGCTTCCGATTACCAAACACCCCTGCCCATCCAAGGTATTTACCCGCACATGTGTCATATACCCCTCTGTATGCGGTCTTGTCTATCTTGTCTGTCTTCCTACCCAACCTACCACCCCAAATATACCTACTTTCCTTCCCCAACATCCCACTCTCATCTTAAAAAAGAGGGCAATCTGTTCCCCCCCAAAATTTTCACCCCATACATAGCTGTCCATTTCACACACATGTCTACTGGACACATGTAATCTGGTCTAATTGGCTTCACAAGACATTTTGTTGTTCTCACCTCTCTCTCAGGGGTTTGAGTGTCCAAATATACCTGCAAATTCAGTATATATGCACAGCTGTTGCTGTAAAAGAAATGGACAGTAATGGACCTTCCCTACACCCATCCTGCACATCCCTAGCTATCTTTCATATTGTTTTTCCCTCTTCATGCTCCCTTTCTCACCACTATCCTATCACCCCTTTTTTTCTTTTCTTTTAAAGAAATTAGTGCGGGGGTAAGTGGGAGTAAGCCTGCTTGCATGGGGCTAAGTGACACCTACACAGATTAAGCACTTTTAAGGCCGACTGTCTGTCAGCATAGTTAACCGGAAGTTAGCATTGCTTACCGCCACACAAACCCCTCACAAACCTGCTTAAAACTGCTTAAAAGTACCTGAATCAATCTGTATCCAACAGCCCTTGTGTTCTTCTCAGCAGCAAATTAATCAGCCCCTGGAAGTCTTAAACCCAGGACCCTGCACACCATAGCCACAGCAATTTGCTACTAAGCCATCTGAGCTGTACATAAGTCTAATGTTTTTTCAAACATATCATTCAGCACAGTCATTCAACAGTAGGGAAAAGGTTTATTAGTGTTAGTCAAGTTTTGTACATACATATGAATGTATATGTGCATGGAGATGCACACACACACACACACACACACACACACACACACACACACACATATATATATATATATATATATATATATATATATATATATAAAAACATTAATATTTAATATATGTAGAGATATACATATAAAATATACACATATATGATAAATATATATAGAAAAGTAAATAAATACATACATATATATATATATATATATATATATATATATATATATATATATATATATATATATATATAAATATCTCTGTATGTACCTAAAACACATTTCATCTATATATATAAATATATACATATATCTGAATATGTATATATATCTCAATGCCAAAAAGTGCATTGTCATCTTTTTTGATAAAAACTCTGTACCCATGAACTACCACATAGGCGGTAGTCTACTTAACACCAAAAGTGTGATAAGAGACCTTGGGACACATGTGGACAGTAGTCTCTCCTTTGATAACCTTATCGCCACAGCAGTCAGGAAATCCCTCTACATGGCACACCTCATCACAAAAGGTTTCTCATCCAGGAGAAAAGAGGTCATTGTTCTCCTCTACTTGTCACTCATTAGACCCATTATACAATACAGCACCCCTTTTGGTATGTACATCACTAGACATCTACAACAAACAGAAAGGCCGCAGACAGACCTCACAAAGAGGATTACAGGCCTCAAACAGATGCCCTACACAGACCATCTCAAAAAAACTCCAGCTTTACTCCGTCACATATCGCCTACTCAGAGGCAATCTCTGCCTAACATACAAAGCTATGTCAAACTCAGAGCTGTTGGACATGCTCCACTTAAAGAAATCCCAATCCCTCTAAGCTACATGCTGTAAGGCCCTAAACTGTGTCACCACAATAAACAGAACATGTTGGAGGGATAGATTCCTGTCCCAGAGACTTCCCATACTCTGGAACAAACTACCTATCTATAGCAAACAAAGCTCCTCATTAGCACTCTTCAAGAAAAATCTTGATGACTGGATGAGAGATAGGAAATTCACCCCATGTATCAATTCTGTGGCTCTGCTCGACAGGGCCACAGGAAAATAATTTTCTTGGGTGGCAAAAATCAGGGTATCTTTTTGGCTAAGCTTATACAGGCCCTAGGACCAGTAGCCTAGTACCGACCTATAAACATATATATATATATATATATATATATATATATATATATATATATATATATGTATAGCGCAGTCAGACATCAGATCTACACTCTGAACCTCTTACTGCAACAGATCTGTCCAAAGGCTGTAAAAATGGGGCCAAGGGGCACAAACTAGAAACTTCTTTTAATTATTGCCCTTATACCTTCCTCCCCAGCAGCAACTGTTCTGCCTTGCACAAAAATAAAATGTCCTGCCAAGTCTTGGGCCCAGGATCCTGTAAACTACAATCAATGCAATGTACCATTACACCATCTGAACTCTTTAAAATAGTGATGATTTTCCAAACATATCAGTTAGTACAGTCATTAAACAGTAGGGAAAGGCGTCTGTAGAATCAGTCAGGTTCCACTATATACAAGTATATATGTACGGAGATGCACATATGTGGACAAATCTATACATAATAATATGTATATATATATATATATATATATATATATATATATATATATATATATATATATATATACATAAATATATGGATTCACTTCATAATCTTGAAATACTGAAACCTTGAATTTCAGTATCTCGAAACCATGAAACCGAATCCACAAAACACCAAAACAACAAAACCCCGAACCCAAAACCGCAAAATTCAAAAACCCAAACAAACCACACACACCACACCTACACCAAAACACCCACATCACAATTTAAAACACAAAACTACACACATACACATACACAACTCATACACACATAAGCAGGGGGGCAAGCCCCCTGCGCCTCTCACACACCCCTACTTATATATACTAACTCCGAGATCGCACATACAAGAAACAAAAGCAAACTCAAAAATGTACATTCTCCAGTCCCTCACACACACACACACACACACACACACACACACACACACACACACACACACACACACACACACACACACACATCAAACATATCAACAGACTCACATACACTCTACCTCCCACTCAAAACCATTACAAAACACTCACTTACCTGACATAACTCCTAGATCCACACATGGCACCATGCACCATCAACACACAAACCCAGAAACAACGTAGCATAAGTCCATAACCGTGAATTTAAGATATTCGAATTCGCAATTATGAACTTTCACTATTTTCAACATTTGGCTTTATAGTCTCGAGATACTGAAATTCGACATTTCAGTATTTCGAGATTATAAAGTGTTCCCAAATATATATATATATGTATACATAAATATGCATAAATATACAACAGCTACAAAGACATGTAATCTGATGGTCATGCTGCTGCACCCTTGAAGTCTAAATCTGAAAATGCACTCACAGGAAGTATTCCTTAAAATGGGGATTGATAACATCTGTGCTGTAACAGAGACCTGGTTAAAAGCAGCAGGAAGCACCCCTGCACTTTCAGCTTATAACTCATTCCACACCTTTTGGCTGCAGAACCTGGACTGAACCTCCAAAGGTGGTGGTATTTCCATAGTCATTAAGGATGCACACACCTCCAGAGTAGTAGACCAACATTATGTATTACAAAACCTGCAGGTGTAGCTAACTTTGGTTAAGACAGTGGTTCAGGATGTAGCCTGCTACAAGTTCCCAAACATGTTGCAGGACTTGCACTCCATGTCCCTAAACACCCTGGAGAATATTAGTATCCAGCCTAACACTCTCATACTGGTTGACTTCAACTACCCTACCATTAACTGGGACATGCCCATCACATTGATCTGGTCCTTGCTAACATGGGTGATTGTTGCTGTACACCAATAGTCAACTCCCCCCTTGTTATATCTGAACACAAATTAATCACCTTTGGAAATCCACAGCCCTCCACACCCCCCCCCCCTGCACAGGTAACCACCATGAAAAGCCTTTCCAAAGATAACTATGGCCTCCTAAAAAAACAGAGCAGCCATGCAAATGTAGACTACTTGCATGAATGCAGAATCAAACAACAAAGCACTATGAACATGTACACAAATGCATGGATACCGCCATACTCAATAGAACCAGGATCTTCACCTTCAAGAAAAAGGAAGCCAATCTGGTGGTCCCTGGCCATAAAGAAAGTGTACAACAGAAGAAGGGAACTGATAGGGAATAAGGTGAAGTCCTCATACTGGAAAAAAACCCTTATCAGCCTCAATTAAAAGTTGAGATCTCTCTTCAAATACTACAAGGTTAGCTGTGAAAACATAATTGGAAAATATAGTAAAGACAACCACAAGGCCTCATACAGTTATGTAAAGAATCACCATGACAATACCAAGATTTGCTCTGAGCTACTAGAAAATGGTACCTTCTAGACTGAGTCAACAAATACCGCAAATATACTGGCTGACATATTGAGTGCAATCTGTACCCCCTCTCTCCACCCAAAGGATCAATCACAATATCAGTACATTGCCAGGCACCCAGTATTACTGCTGCACAGGCTAAAACATCACTGTCCAAGGCCAAGAATACAGCTTCTATGGGACCTGACAATATCCCGAGCTGTGTTCTACATGAACTACAGAGTGACCTGGCACCTTACCTGTGTGCCCTGTTCAAGCACAGCCTCACCTCAGGCTGTGTCCTTACTGAATTGTGCACTGCTACAGTCATCCCTCTCTACAAATGAGGTGCAACTGTAGACCCTTGTAAATACCACCCCAACTTTCTAACATGTCTGTTATGCAAAGCTGTGGAATGCATCATCATGCACCTAATAAACAGGGATATGGGAATCTGCAGACTTAGGACCTCACACAGTTTACTTTTCTGAAGGGTAGGTCATACCTGCTCAATCAACCTGATCAGCTTCTTGGAGTCAGTAACCTGAGCTGTGGATGAAGGGAAGGTGGCACATACAGCCTACCTTGATCTGGCCAAAGCCTTTGATAACATTCCCCACTCAGGAATCATGCAAACACATCAACCCCTATATCACTAGGTGAGTTGCAAAGTGGGTCACAAATAGGACTCACAGTGTGGAAATAGCTGACTCTAAGTCAGACTGCTAAGCAGTCACA
Source organism: Protopterus annectens (assembly GCF_019279795.1). NCBI lineage: Eukaryota > Metazoa > Chordata > Ceratodontiformes > Protopteridae > Protopterus > Protopterus annectens. Next base: position 1,101,581,410 of record NC_056727.1, on the reverse strand, counting down.
TGTGGAGTCCCACAGGGTTCTGTTCTGTTTGGTATCAACTTCTCTGAAGTCTATGCCAACATGAAGTGACTCTGGCTGACAAAGTATGCAGACAATTGCAAGTTGGGAGCTATTATTAACTACCCAAGTGATGTTGGCATCCAACTTAAAGGACTCACTGAGACCAATGACTGGTGTCAGAGCCATGGCCTTTAAGCTCAATGTCAGAAAAAGTGTTGTCATCCCCTTTGGGAAAAACCCTGTTCCCATGAATTACCACATTGATGGTAGTCACCTGAACAAAGAAGGAGTTATAAGAGATCTGGGTACACAGATTGACACCAATGTCTCTTGACCACCACATTGCCTTTGTGGTCACAAAGTCCTTTTATGTGGCACATCTCAGTTCTAATGCATTAGCATCCAGGAAGGAAGATGTCATTGTCCCCCTGTACTCTTCTTGACAGAGTGACACAGTGTGTTTCAGCATACATATTCTGATGGATGTGAGGTAGGTAAATGAAATGTATGTCCTCATTTTCTGACAGCAATCCTATCATTACAGTGATTTACCAGAGAAATGATAATAATCTGTAAAACAGACCAGAAATATGAGCAATAAACCTGTACATCCTGAAACAATCCAGACACTTGACAGGTATGCTTAGAACCCCTTTCTGCAATGAATCAGGACCAAGGCTGACAAAGTGGTGGGTGGAAGCCTTGAAAATGGGGATGTATCTGAAGTTCTGGTGTAGATAAGCTAACATAGTTGCTGTAGTAACACCGTCCTTTGTGCTCTAACATATATGTATTGAAATAGCATAAGTAATTGAATTAGGAAATTGCTATGGGTAATTACACATGTATTTGCAAATATATCAAGCACTATGGGGATGCAGGGGCGGCTCGTGGCATAGGGCTGCCGGACTGCAGCCCCCTCAAAAAGAAAAAAAGAAAGAAAAAGAAATGAAAAATAAAAAAATATTTTTAAATTTGAGACTTGGCAAGCGCATAGACCGAGTCCCGGCTTATCGGTCTATGCGCATGCTCAAGCCCGGCCGTCCCCATAGGGGACACAAGCGTCTGTGCACTTTTACAGTGCACAGACCCGCCAGGATTATGGGACGTCCGGACTGCAAGAGGAGCAGCAGGGACTCGACAGTGCCTTAGGGATCTCGCCGGGAAGGAGGAGCATGTGGATCTCGCGGGTCTTCAGTATTGCGCGGGAAGGATGTATGTACGGACGTTAACTCTGGATGTATTCAGGTAAGGTGCCTTTCAATTTACAATGTTTATTTTTCTTTTTATTTGTGTGTATGGTGCTTGTGCTTTACTGGAGTTTAGTTTGTGTATGGTGCTTGTGCTTTACTGGAGTTTAGTGTGTGTGTGTGTGTGTGTGAAAATGCCCCAGGTGCTTATGGTGGTGTGGTAGGGAATGCCTCAGGCTTGAACCCTGTACCCTGTATGCAGGTGTTAAAGACTTGAGTTCCTACCCACCACCATTTGTAAAAAATTTCAGATTTTTACCTCATATTTGATCTGATCTGTTCCTCATAATATCTGTGGTTTGTAAATGTTGCAATGCTTGATATTTGATGGTGTAGTAGTAGCATTGTTGCCTCACAGCTGCAGGTTCTTGGGTTTGATTCTTGGCTGGGGTTCCTTCTTTGTGGGGTCTGTATCTTCTCCCTGTGTTTGTGTGGGTTTGCTTTTGTGCCCTCCCATGTTACAAAGACATGTCTGCATTATTTCTTCCTGGGCCTCCGCTGAAAATTTGTTTATTTGTTCCAAGTCAGACTGTCCTGATTAAAAATGTTAAATAAAATTGATAGGCATTTGAATTTCAGACTTAAGGGTTTCTGAATGTTTAATTCCCTGCGTATTTGATGGTGCAGTGGTAGTATTGTTGCCTCACAGCTATAGGTTTTCTGGTTTGATTCTTGGTTGGGGTGGCTTCTGTGTGGAGTCTGCATCTCCTGCCTGTGTTTGTGTGGATTTGCTCTGGTGCCCTGCCATTTTACAAAGATGTGTCTGCAGTTTTAATCCCTCGTCTCTGCTGAAAATTGTTTTGTTCTGTCCAGTAAATTTGACAGGCATTTGAATTTCAGACTTCAGGTTTCTGAATGTTTAATTCCTTGCAGATTTGATGGTGCAGTGGTAGTATTGTTGCCTCACAGCTATAGGTTTTCTGGTTTGATTCTTGGTTGGGGTGGCTTCTGTGTGGAGTCTGCATCTCCTGCCTGTGTTTGTGTGGATTTGCTCTGGTGCCCTGCCATTTTACAAAGATGTGTCTGCAGTTTTAATCCCTCGCCTCTGCTGAAAATTGTTTTGTTCTGTCCGCAGTAAATTTGACAGGCATTTGAATTTCAGACTTCAGGTTTCTGAATGTTTAATTCCTTGCAGATTTGATGGTGCAGTGGTAGTATTGTTGCCTCACAGCTATAGGTTTTCTGGTTTGATTCTTGGTTGGGGTGGCTTCTGTGTGGAGTCTGCATCTCCTGCCTGTGTTTGTGTGGATTTGCTCTGGTGCCCTGCCATTTTACAAAGATGTGTCTGCAGTTTTAATCCCTCGCCTCTGCTGAAAATTGTTTTGTTCTGTCCGCAGTAAATTTGACAGGCATTTGAATTTCAGACTTCAGGTTTCTGAATGTTTAATTCCTTGCAGATTTGATGGTGCGGTGGTAGTATTGTTGCCTCACAGCTATAGGTTTTCTGGTTTGATTCTTGGTTGGGGTGGCTTCTGTTTGGAGTCTACATCTCCTGCCTGTGTTTGTGTGGATTTGCTCTGGTGCCCTGCCATTTTACAAAGATGTGTCTGCAGTATTAATCCCTGCATCTGCTGAAAATTGTTTTGTTCTGTCCGCAGTAAATTTGACAGGCATTTGAATTTCAGACTTCAGGTTTCTGAATGTTTAATTCCTTGCAGATTTGATGGTGCAGTGGTAGTATTGTTGCCTCACAGCTATAGGTTTTCTGGTTTGATTCTTGGTTGGGGTGGCTTCTGTGTGGAGTCTGCATCTCCTGCCTGTGTTTGTGTGGATTTGCTCTGGTGCCCTGCCATTTTACAAAGATGTGTCTGCAGTTTTAATCCCTGTGTCTCTGCTGAAAATTGTTTTTGTTCTGTCCGCAGTAAATTTGACAGGCATTTGAATTTCAGACTTCAGGTTTCTGAATGTTTAATTCCTTGCAGATTTGATGGTGCGGTGGTAGTATTGTTGCCTCACAGCTATAGGTTTTCTGGTTTGATTCTTGGTTGGGGTGGCTTCTGTTTGGAGTCTACATCTCCTGCCTGTGTTTGTGTGGATTTGCTCTGGTGCCCTGCCATTTTACAAAGATGTGTCTGCAGTTTTAATCCCTGCGTGTCTGCTGAAAATTGTTTTTGTTCTGTCCGCAGTAAATTTGACAGGCATTTGAATTTCAGACTTCAGGTTTCTGAATGTTTAATTCCTTGCAGATTTGATGGTGCGGTGGTAGTATTGTTGCCTCACAGCTATAGGTTTTCTGGTTTGATTCTTGGTTGGGGTGGCTTCTGTTTGGAGTCTACATCTCCTGCCTGTGTTTGTGTGGATTTGCTCTGGTGCCCTGCCATTTTACAAAGATGTGTCTGCAGTTTTAATCCCTGTGTCTGCTGAAAATTGTTTTGTTCTGTCCAGTAAAATTGACAGGCATTTGAATTTCAGACTTCAGGTTTCTGAATGTTTAATTCCTTGTATAATTGATGGTGCAGTGATAGTATTGTTACCTCACAACTATAGGTTTTCTGGTTTGATTCTTGGTTGGGGTGGCTTCTGTCTGCATCTCCTCCCTGTATTTGTGTGGATTTGCTCTGGTGCCCTGCCATTTTCCAAAGACGTGTCTGCAGTATTAATCCCTGCATCTCTGCTGAAAATTGTTTTTGTTCTGTCCGCAGTAAAATTGACAGGCATTTGAATTTCAGACTTCAGGTTTCTGAATGTTTGATTCCTTGCAGATTTGATGGTGCAGTGGTAGTATTGTTGCCTCACAGCTATAGGTTTTCTGGTTTGATTCTTGGTTGGGGTGGCTTCTGTGTGGAGTCTACATCTCCTCCATGTGTTTGTGTGGATTTGCTCTGGTGCCCTGCCATTTTACAAAGACGTGTCTGCAGTTTTAATCCCTGCTGAAAATTGGTTTTGTTCTGTCCGCAGTAAAATTGACAGGCATTTGAATTTCAGACTTCAGGTTTCTGAATGTTTGATTCCTTGCAGATTTGATGGTGCAGTGGTAGTATTGTTGCCTCACAGCTATAGGTTTTCTGGTTTGATTCTTGGTTGGGGTGGCTTCTGTGTGGAGTCTGCATCTCCTCCATGTGTTTGTGTGGATTTGCTCTGGTGCCCTGCCATTTTACAAAGACGTGTCTGCAGTATTAATCCCTGTGTCTCTGCTGAAAATTGTTTTTGTTCTGTCCGCAGTAGAATTGACCGGCATTTGAATTTCAAACTTCATGTTCTTCAGAATACATAGTAGCACAACCTTTTTTTCTAGCAATTTTCTAAGTTTATAAGATGAATATTTTAAATTTGTCCCTATTTTTGGGACTGTATTCCCCCATTATTGGCTTCGTCCAGGTTTTTGTGCTAAGGTTGACAGCTATGGCAAGAACTGAATTCACTGAATATGGACTGTAGAATTGTGCATATAAAGGTGCACTGTAGAATTGTGCATATTTACTGATAATGGTGGACTGTAGAATTGTGCATATTTACTAATAATGGTGGACTGTGGAATTGTGCATATTTACTAATAATGGTGGACTGTAGAATTGTGTATATTTACTAATAATGGTGGACTGTGGAAGTCTGAGTAGACTTTTTTATGATAAATGTTCTCAACTGGGCAGTTTTGCCATTATGGGTGCATATGTTTTGTTTCATTGCTTACTGGAAAAATGTTCAAAACAAATTTAAAACACCCTCTAACAAGTGTACTGTATTGTACAAGGAATATAATTTTTAGTACAATGAGGAAGGTGTATCAAAGAGCACATGTATGTTTCATATGCAAGGGGCCTATGATTCGAAAACAGCCCAAAATTAATCTTTATCTGCCACTGGCAAAATGTATTTTCTTTGAATGTGGGTTTCAATGCTGTTTCAATGAATGTGAGTTTCAAGGGCAGAGAAGTTTTAATGCTAAGTTTTCATTGTGAGACTGCATTGCTTTGTTTAACAGATTACTTAATGTTTGTGCTGTAAAATACAAAATAAAACTTTCAAATGAAGTCCAATCATTGAAGTAAAGCAGTATGCACATTAGTGTTTATGGTAAATGGAGTGAAATAGCCAAGTAATGGTTAATTGGAATGGCTGCAGAGGCTCCAGTTCAACCATTATTTTGTCAGGGGAAGGGCAGCAAACTCAGACAGGCCCAGCTGAACTATACCTCCCAACTGTCCAGATTTTCAAAGAATTAATAGATTTTTGCTTCTTATTTTGGTTTGTTGTTCATAAAATTTGTAGTTTTAATTCCTAAATGATTTGCCAGAAGTCACTAAATAATAAGTTTCTGACTTCATAACCTTCATAAAATGCATGTTAAAGTAAGAGCCGTTCTATCAACTGTCTCAATTTATACAAGAGCAATTTTTAGTACTGTTTATATGTGCCCCCAATATATTTGGCCTTGTTCAGATTTACTGCATTAACAGGTTGAGAGGTACATGCAAATAAATTGCTTTATAGAATTAGGCATAGCCAACCTCTCAACTGTCCCCAATTTTTGGCTCAAAATGTTGCTCTTCCCCTAATAATCCCTCCGCAAAATAGCAATTTTGGAAGAAAACATGGAGGGTTTACAATTAAGAAATAACTGTAATAATCAAAGTTATAGATTACTTGAAATGCATGTAGATTCTTTTATTTTGTCAGCTGCTCAAGGTAGCAGTACTAATATTAAAGTGTCCCTTCTTTGACAGGTAGAAGCTGTATTGTGTGTCTATTTTATATTTTTGCATCACATTTTTGGTCCATTTTTCATAAAATTGTGTTTTTTGGCAAATTAGTGACAAATCACTAAAGACTGAAGTTAGAAAATGACAGACATTTGAGTTTCAGATTTTATACCCTTCAGAAAATTCATACTAATGCAAGACCTATTCTATTATCTTTCTAAGTTTATTAGAGCAATATTTAAAATTGTCCTTCTTGTTGTGCCTTTGTCCCACTTCTGTGTATGGCTTTGTCCAGATTTCTTGCTCTTGAAGTGAAGTTGAGAGGTATGACAAATGTGTCAGGGCCATCACAGTCAGCCAGAGAGATTTCAAATTGTGACATGCTTGTTGCACCCCACTCCCCATGTAGTGACTCTGGATGTGTCCAAGCAAGGCAAGGAGTAGTTGTATCTACCTTGGATGGGGAGGACACACTGCATAAGTACTACAGTGGCTTTTCATCTGTCCTTGATTTTGCAGAATGGTCTGGTTTCTGTCATATTTTTGTACTGTTGATTTATGCTTATTACTCAAAGTGCCTGTTGCTCTGTGTTTAAGTAGCAATGCTTTAATGACCATAAGGTAAGCTTGTCTGACATCGTAAGATGCAAGTAAGCTTTAATAAGCATACTGTTAAAGAATTGCCAACATTGAAAGCCTTTCTGTTGTTGCCATGCAGAGAATACTTGACTAGATAATGTATAAGCCTTGGGTATTAAAGGACAGGATTCCATTATTTTAAAAAGCTCATTACACTTGTTGGAGACTTCCAGTCATCTCTACAGGCTTTACCCGTAAACTAAACAGAATGCCAATCATGTGTGGTCCATAACCTGTACAGTAATCCTTTAAGCAATGTATCTTGAGCTTGTTTCTTGTTTGCTTTTCATTTTTACTTTTATCATGTTTTCCCATGAAACGTTGTCAGGCAGCAGGTCTTTTTGGATAAGAAACATTTTACAAGTGGGGCATCACATAGATTTCTACTTTCAGCATGTTGCTTGGTACTTTAATAAAGCTGAATATATTATAATTAGAACTGCAGTGCAAGGAGAAGTAGTTTGAGTTGAGTGCTTCTGGTTTTCTTATACTTGATTTTGACTGGCATTCCAGTAATGTATTTAAAAGTAATTTATTTTTTCATGCCTCACAACCTTTTGTTTCCATCTAGATATTAAGTAAGCTGTCATGCAGCCAATGCATTGAAATATTTTTATTCTTCTACACTTATTTTTGTCTTGATTGGACTTTCATAATGATGGTTTGCCACCCAGGGCAGTGTATTTAATTAAAGTTAGTTTTTTTGTGGTTTTGTGCATAGCTCCTCCCCTTTATGGTTGACCACACCCCTTCCCTTTGACCCCGCCCATTCAGCGTCTCCTGCAGCCCCCCTGTGATTTGAAGTTACCAGCCGCCACTGTGGGGATGTAACAGCACTGACAAACAGATACCAGTGTGAATGTGCATACCCACAACCAATATCACCACAGTCATAGTCACATACTGGTAAGTCAAGTGAACAGTAGAGTATATGGACTGTGTGAACAAATACATCATTGTTTGCCACTCACACACTAGCCCTAAATATACATTCTCAGTTCTCAGTGTAGTCTGAATCCTGACCTTGGTACAGGACATGTCTCAGTCTACCCCTACAAACATATACAGCCAATAGATCAGCAGAAACTGGAGCAGCATGCACACTCAGAAGGAGTCATAACACTTATATCCACCCCCCTCTATACACAGCCCAAATAACACATGCACATGACATGTGCACACTACCATGACAGTCTGTTAACAATGGCCAGACATACACAGGCCTCTCACATGTACAGTTCACCTCAGAATGTACAGGATCAAGAATCATATCTATGGCCTCTTCCCTGACATATCTGTGGCTCTACTACATCACTGGGATGGTAGCAGGAATGAAGGCAAGATACAATGATAATAAATATATCTGCGCCTCATTTACATCTGGACAAAGCCTGAAATCATTTGGGGATAGATGCACAAACACAGGGGTAGATTGGACATATTGCTGTCATACATTGAGACAGTTGCAGATGTTACTGGGTTTGTTGTAACATCCTTTATGAGGAATATTACGTCGGTAATACCAATAGATGTGAGTATTTACTGACTGCATTCCCCAGAGTCCACAACTGATTTACCAAGGACACCAACTGTCTGGGGAACAGACAAAATATAACAGGCAAACATGTGGCTAGTCTGTAGACAGTGTGCCAATGGAGATGTATGTCAGAGACATATACTGTGAGTCGTGAAGTCACTCAATAAATGCATGTTCACAGAAACCCTGTCAATCTATCAATCCACCATGTGTATAACAGCACTGTTGACATAGAATCTGTACACAAATCTGGGATATCTTACTCATGTTGTTTGGCTGTCTCCACATGTCCTGTCCTGTGATGTATTGCCATCTACTGTATGTGAATCTGTAGCTCACCACATCTGTAATGTCCATCACACAGGCAAGGAAAAGGGGCAAATCCCACATTAACAAATGTCCCATATGTCAGAACTAACAGCAGTGTCCAGGCCCACAGCACAATACTATGTGGCCACCTACATAGTGGTATGGCCTTAGCAATTCTTGACATCTGCACATCTGTAAAGAGGACATATAGAAAGTAGATAGCCAACAGGTTATGCATAAGGATGGATGTTTTGAAAGATAGAAGTCTGAAACTGAAAGGTATGCCATTACTACATGACAGCAGTCCTCAATGACATGTCCAAAAAATAGTAGTCTATAGTTTATATCCAAATATCAGATAAATAACCAATAGGAAATACATAAAAAACACACAGCTCAAACACCAAGAACAAGATAGTCAGTACTCAGAGTCCCAGGTTTGCATGCAGGGGTGTATGGTTCTAGTACTACAACCTGCACTCTACTTTTGTTTGGAAAAGCACTGTTAAAAGTACTAATGTAATGATACCATATGTGTTAAACTGTTTTTGTCAAACAGTGCACTGTAGCTGGTGTAACATGCAAGTGTGACAGCATATAACCTGGTATACTACCCGTGTATAAAACAAATACAAAGAAAAAAGTTTGTGGCACTACACATGTATACCCAGGTGTGCCATACAGTATAGTCACACCTCTTGCTACTGTAATGACAGCACATAGAAGCATGTTATGTACAGGAAATTAAATACACTTATTAAAGATATCATTACCCTGCTATTTTATCAGACTGGAATGTGATCAATGGTTACCAGGGCTGAGCTATGCTTATCAGGTTTAAGCATTGCCTTAATGTAAATGCTAAGCAGATTTGTGCACTGGTAAGCAAAGCCTACACAGTGTAAGAGCCTATTCATTTAACCATACATTAGCACCACTTATCGGCATGCAAACCTGCATAAACACATTTAAAGCTGCTCAAAACTGCCTTGATCTCTCTGTATCCAACAGTCCTTGCTTTGCCTAGCAAAAAAATAAACAGCACTTACAGGTTTTGAATCCAGGACCCTGCACACCATAGCCACTACAATTTACCAGTAAGCCATCTGAGAAACATTGCTTTGGGTTGTTTTCTCAAACATACCCTTCTTTACAGCCAGTTTACAATAGAGAAAAGACATTGTGCAATTAGGAAGGATTGGTATCTACAAATATACATATATCTGAAAAGAAACATATACATAGAGAGAGAGAGAGAGATGTATGGAGATACATATATGTGTATAACAATATATAGAAACATTACTAATAAATATATATATGTATATATATATATATATATATATATATATATATATATATATATATATATGTGTGTGTGTATTTTATATATATATATATATATATATATATATATATGTGTGTGTGTGTGTGTGTGTGTGTGTATGTGTGTGTGTGTGTGTCCTATTTCTATTGTCAAAAGTACAGTTCATTGGACTGCACTTTATTGTACCCACTTTAGCGAAAGTGCATTTTGTTGAAAATGCACTTTCGCTAAAGAAAAAAAACATGTTTGCATATACCGTTAGTTGTACAACGTATACTGCTGATGTACAACTAAGGAAACTCCTGTTGAGGTCATGGTACAGTGGGGATAAGGGAATATTCTCTTTTCCCCACTGTAGTGCGATCTTGGAATTAGAATATATATATATATATATATATATATATATATATATATATATATATATATATATATATGTATATATATATATATATATATATATATATATATATATATAGGGGTTCTATTACTATTGTTGAAAGTACAGTTCAGTGAACCACACTTTATCGAACCAACTTTAGAGAAAGTTCATTTTAAATTAATGAACATAGATCCATATATATATATATATATATATATATATATATATATATATATATATATATATAGACATGCATGTCCCAAAATGCCCATACAAACATATGCTGCTGAAAGACCACCCACAAAAGGGGCAGCATGCATAGTTGGATGCAAAAGGACCCATGACACTCACATCTGCCCCCCCAACACACAGTCCAAATAAATAAGTGAACAGTACACTGCTACAAATTCATGATAGGCCATACACAATGGCCAGACATACCTCTTAGCAGAACGAATACAGTGACTGAACATATTAAAGAGAAATACAACTAGCCAGTAATTCACACTTGTTTATTTTACTCTGATGTCTTGGCCAAAACCTTCAAGGAGTAAAACATTACAAGAAATACTTGCCTTAATCACAAGAAGCAATCAACACTTAATTACATAATTAAATACACAGCCTCCAATTACACTCCTCACTTAACACCCTAAGGGATGAAGTATCACATTTAATATTCATGCGTTGAGTCTGTACATAACAATTGTCCTTTTATGAATGTTTCATCAAACTGAGGAACAGAACTTTTCCAAAACAGTACCTTGGAACCCACTACTGTCCCTGTGGTGAAATGTATTCAAATGTATGGCTATAGAACTTTCACATTTCTTATCAGTAATATGTCTCACATGTTCTAACAGCCTAGTTTTAAAACACGTTTTAATCTCCCCCAGATAAAATATTTTACAAGGCCATCTAAGAGCATTCTTGATGCAACAACCTCTTGAATGTACAGACTTCAACATGTTTTCCAGTCTTTCCCCTCAGCAGGAATGACAGCACTAAATAATGACTGACCATTATAACTATCAACCTCCTACTGTATGACATCTGGGAAAAGCCTGACATAATTGGTGGACAGAGGCCCAAATACAGTACATGGCCATTTGCTGGTGTTACAGGGTTTGTTGTAACATATCTTTTTCTGAGGGATATAAAGTCAGAAAAACAACTGGATGTTAGCATTTACAGATTACAATCATCAGAGTATGCTACTGATTTGCCAAGAACAACACCTGTTTGGGGAAGAGAACAAACATAACAGGCTAACCTGTGGTCATTATGTGGATAGCCCTAGAGTTGATAGCTATGCAGAGACAGAACTTTGTCAAACTGAAAGCCATGCATAAGTAGCATGTGGAGACAAACCCTGTTAAACTTGCAGTATTCCAAACATATAACAACAATACTCATATTCTGCCCCTAAGTCTTGAACCTTCACCACCATTTAGTTGGCTTGTCTCCACAAGTCTTGCCGTAAGAGGTAGTAATCCACACAACTCCAGGATGTCTTCCTCACAAGTAAGGGAAAGGGCCAACGCACACATGGATTACTCAATTATAGGAATATGTTGCCATGACATTGGCTATTGGAAGAACTACACAGCTGCTCTACATGCAATTAGGAAGTGGGGAACACCAATATGTGCACAGGCCATAACCTAGTCATGAGCATCACCTACAAAAGCCATGCTGCCACCTATTCAAACCAGCTTTATCTCTGTAGTGCACAGAGAGAGAGAGAGAGAGAGAGAGAGAACAAATCAAACATAAACTGGAAAAGAGAAGAAAAAAGAAAAGAAAAGAAAAGGTAAGTGGAACATGTAAACATGTACTTGAATGCAGTACTTGGTCTGTAATAATGGGAAATATGATTTGGAAGAATATATGTCCCAACAAGGACTTGCTGTACTAATGTCCTGCTGAACAGCTGCTATGGCCATAACATCTGGCCCTCTATGCAGTGGGAGAGATCACAGCCATACATCTCAACAGTTCAGATCTTCACAGAATGTCCATATTTTTCCATCATAGTTTTTTGTCTGTTCCTACTGATATCTGTACTTTTCTGGCAAATAACTGAGGATTGAAGTCATTAAGTAATGATAAACACTTGAGTTTAAGACTTCATATCCTTAAGAATATTCATGGTAATGTAACATATTTCATTCTACAAACTTCCTAAGTTTGTAACAGGAATAATTAAAGTCTGTCCCTATTTATCCCCGCCCCATCATTTTAGGCTTGGTCCAGATGTGATGCTCTAAGAGGTTGCAAGGTAGGATGACAGCTCAGGAGCCTGACTCACCTGGGGAAAGGACAGCTCACATATGACAACAACTGGGGTGTCTGTCAAGCAGTTGTGACTGTGTCACTGCTAGGCCAGTAAATGGGATGTTGTCCATATCCATGTGTTACCAGTGAATATGAGTATGATACACGGTTGTCTTGTAAAGCTAAGAGACCAGTATAGGGCATGTGCATGGCAAAGTACTGCTGAAGACATGTGTGTTGAAATGCATGTGATATATTGAATTAATAACATTCAACTGTACAGTGTTCCGCTGGACATTAGTCACATTTGTGACTATCTGTAGTCACATACACATATACCTGTGTTATGTCAGCCAAACCATTGGCAGTCTGTGAGCAATGATAATGTAACATAATAGCCTACTTATAACTGTTGGACATCATCTAGGTTATTACAGTGATATCAAAGCCTACTGTGCAATCAACTTACTAATGTATGGTGCAGCTGTATTAATACAGTATTAATATTGATGTCCCTTTTGCCACCCATTTATGTGTGCCATTGTTCAGATATACTGCTATAACAGGTTGAGAAGTATGATTGAGCAGCAAGACTGTAAATACAGTGTGTAATACTAACATAGAACAGAAATGTATACCAGGTATCCCCTGAGCACATGTATGTATCTGTATGTTCATCTGGAAGGCACAGAACTAATCAGATGGGTTTCAAGCAGTCAGGCACATTGGTTGTACATGTTGCACATGTGTGTAATAGTGTCAGTGCATACAACAGACATAAATGTGCACAGCTACTGGTTGTTGCATTGCTCTGACACTGATATTGATACTAAAGTAGGCATGATTATCAGGTAGTACTCGGAGAAGTGCCCAACTGTGTTATGACCCTCTGTCCATGCCTACCACTAACAGCTATATCAACACCTATGTACAGTGGATATTGCAAGTGTACACACTCTGTTGGAATGCAAGGTTCATGTGTTGTATGACAATGAGACCACAGAAATTCATTTCATAATGTTTCTCATCTTGAATGCGACCCCTAACCTGTACAATTCCACTGAAAAACAATCAAAGGTGTTTCTAGGAAGGTGAGCAACTATTGCAAAGTGAAGATGTGCCATGATGTTATAGTCCAAACCAAGACGAACAAATGCTGTAACCATCTCAAGAGGTGAATACATAACATATCAGTTTAAGGGTGTGCACACTCATTCAATTGGCTTATTGTACTGACTATTATTTCCATATGTTTTCACAGACCAGAATGTTATGTTTCCAATTGAATTCTACAGGTTATAGATCACATTAAAGGTGGGAATTGTTTTGAAATGAGTTATTGTGGTGTCATGTTTCAATTGCACACATACCAGACATCGTAACAGGGGTGCGTACCCTTTATATAGCTATATGGACTCAGCAGTACCTGACCTGTATAACCAGCCTCCATCATGGTAGAGTAATCCCCTTTGGTGGACAGTAGCAATACACAGACCACATAATAGGTTGCTATATTGGCTATACAGGGGACACATAGGTGCAGGCAACAACTTGTAAGCAAGTCCACCTCTATCTGAGCAAGCATGTAAGTTCACAGGTGACTTCCTGTAAGGCTGACTATGACTACAAATCAGACATATCCACACCACCAAGGACAACTGCAACAGTGTCTCCACATATGTTGTCAGTCACAGAGGAAACAACACAATTCACCCTGTACTGGGGGTAAAGAACACCTCATACACACATGCCATCAATATAGGCAACCTGTATCAGACAGGTTAGGTGGGAAAATCACCACCCTGACCATCCCAGTTGTATAGGGAGATATGCACATCAATCACACTCTTCCCCTCAGCAATGGTGAGCATGTACATATTGCCTACTGATGTCAACAACGGCAAATCCCCATGGGGCATTATAACATCACTGTCTGCCTCCTACATGAACTCAGGCATGTGCTCACAGCTCCATCACACAATACACTCAAACACAGACCTGCCACCATCCACACACCATCCACATGGAAGATGGCCACTGTCAACCCTCTACACAGAAATGAATGGAGAATACAGGATTATGCTATTAAGTGTCCAACACTGGGGGAATAAGATAGCTCAGGGCCAGGAGTGTAATGCAAGCTGCTATAGCTATGATAGCTTGGAGGGTTATGGCATAGTTTGGATTATTTGCAAGTAATATCCACTGCTGATGTGCAATTTGACAACTGTATGAGTTCCTGTGAACATTTTCCTGTTTATGTCTTCCAAGTAACATGCAGAGGGCTCGCCTACCAGGATTCTGTGTTGAGGAAACTACCATCATCACCAAATATGTGATCGAACATTATGCCCTGTTATTTGGATGGAGAGCAGAAGATGTGTGGGAGAGGACCGCCCTGTGGAACAATCTGGTCCACAGGGAAAATGATGCTGGGCTGCACAGCAGACCTTATGAGCAGGTGCAGCATTGGGCCACTGACCTCATCTGCCATGCCCATTAATGGGCTGCTGTAGGGAAGGACCGGCTAGCCACAGCTAGGGACCCAGCCATCCAGCCCCCACTGAAACCCACCAAGGAGCTCCTCACATACCTTGGGGCATCCACCCAATGCACAAGCCATGAAGCTTAGGAAAGCATTGTGGAGGTGGGTTGCACACACACACTGGACAAGGAGCATGCAGTTAAGGGCCCAGTGGCGATTAGTACACTGATGTATCCCACATACATGTATCTGTATTGTATCTACATCCATGTGTTAGGTCCGATTGCAGTTGTGTATGGGGTTTTCTAATGCACAGAGGTGGAAATCTATGGTGAGGACAGAACATTGCGTATTATTGGGGTTAGTACTGTAAATGTGCAGACATGCTGCATCCATCCTGTACCAAGGCCACATGTGAGTCTGCTGACAATAACTCCCTCTCAAAACTACCTAGGACCTTCTGGTCTGCATATGGGACAGCAGTCTGAAGCTGGTGAGTATGACATTGTTCTTTTGTTGCCTGGCAATAGCCCAGGCATCTGAAGGGCATGCAATTTACCATGCACACAACTATCAGTAATAGCTATATTGCTCTATGCAATAGCTATACTGCTTTATATGCATGTTCACTTGTGGTGGGTTAACTGCATTGCATCACAGTGGTCATGACTGGGGCTTATCTGACGTGAATTCCACATTCCTGTAGCATACCTCACAACTTGTCAGTGCTAAGAAGTATGGACAGAGGCCAGCAAAATGGGCTGGAAAAACGGCCTAGGGTAGGGACATGAGTTACACATTAATGGTATACAGTGGATATAAATTGTGTACACATCCCTGTTAAGATGCAAGGTGTTCCTGTTACATACACATTAGGACCACAATATGTCAGTCCATACCTCTTCTATCCTTTAATGTGACCCATAACATAAACAGTTCACTTGCAAAAACCAGGCATGCGGACTCATGTATTGCACCTTCAAGGCTGGCCACCTGTGAGGGTGGGAGACGTTGTATCAGCAAGATGTTTCAGACAGGTATGATACCTCATGCTGCCATATGGGTCAGTACACTCAATGTGGCCTATTTGGCTACAATATCACATATATGGGCAATGTTAAGGCACACAGACAACTTCCGACCATGTATTGGTTGCAAACATCTGGATATTCCAGACACATCTGTACAGAGGACTGTACAATGATTTAACTTGCTGCATGTGAGGCCGATGCTGTTACCACACTATATAAAGTAATGGCAGTGGGAGGTGGTCACCAACCATGTATGATACACACATCAAAATGGTATAAGCCAAACAAGATATGATCCTCACACACACACAGTTGCCAGCATTGGGATTAGAATTCCCACTTATCTATGTATTTCTACTTAAGTGCTACGCAGTTATCAGACACGCCACAGAAATGATACATTTCCACCTTGTCCTCAGGTACTTCTAAGGTGGATGACATCAACAGGCCTACTAGTTTGGGGCGAGGGGAAATGTGAAGGTTAGTACACAAGTCAAAATGGTATAAGCCAAACAGTACATGATTCACGGACACACACACACACACACACACACACACACACACACACACACACACACACACACACACACACACACACACACACTCACTTGCCAGTATTGGGATTAAAATTCCTGCCTATCTAGTTATGTCTACTATAGTGTTACGCAGTTACCTCATGTGCTACAGAGTTACTGAATTTTCACATGGCCAAAGCTGCTGATAACTGTACAGGTAAGGTAAAGTATTACAGGTGCCAGATAGTCTGCCTTCAGTTCCACCCTTACATTGTGATAGTTCTTTGTCTTGCACTTCAAATAACATTATGGCTTGGTGCTTCACTGGGTTATTGTATCAAGAAGTGTGTCACACCTGGGAGCTGTATGCAGTACTCGTTCATCACAGAAGTAGCCCCAGTACTTACTAGTTATGTCCATCCCTCCTAGCATGATTGAAGGGCATTTGTCTATGCTTTCACCCATTAACCTGGTGGACTTGTCCATTCAGAGGCACTGTTGCAACTGCCTCATGTACACAGACAACCCTCCCCTCTAAACTCCAAACATTCAGACCTGTGAGAGTTACCTGTGTCGCACCCAATGTGGACATGCGCACTATCTCCAGCGAGGACTGGACTAGTGAGTCAAGATGATAAAATCAACACTTGCACCACAACATGTGGAACACATAGCTCACCATGATACCCACTTTGATGGCTATGATATACAGTGAAAAGACACACACCCACCTTCACAGAGGCATTCAATGGAGATTTACCCAAACATCACAGACCAGCAAGACAGACACCCAGTCTGACACCACGACATGGCACATGCCAAGGGACACATATTTAACCTACACAGTGTGCCCCATCAACCTAAGCTCCTAAGGCTAACCACCTTGCAGAATAAAGTGATCATGGATAACTCAGTACTGAGGCACACACATATCCCACTCACTAAGTTGAATATGGAGCAGGTGGCAGCCAGATATCTATCACATGCCAGCATCCAGCACATGACACAGCCAGGAATGGCACTCCACAACAACTGCGAGTATCACTCTGTATCCATGTGGGTGTGAATGATTTGTGACACACCTCCCTGGACTACTCAACAAGAGACATGGTTGAACTGTCTGATTATGTGGTCCAGGCAGGTGTGACAGTAGCCCTGAGGAGTGTACTGCCATCAACCAGAATGATGCTGCTGTACTGTCGACAGATGATTGACTGCAACATTGGCTTACGTGTTTTGTGTCATTTCAGGGGATCGAGAACCTCTCTGCTTTGTATGACATGATTGACAGAACCTAATGACTTGCCAAAGATGTCCTACATCTGTCAGCGCTGGGCTTCCAGGTACTGGTTATGTGTCTTGCCACCCCTATGATTCCTTATTAGGTAGTGTTCCTAATGTAATTACCACCATAACAGCTAGAAAGGTATGCAATCTGAGGGTCATGCTGCTTAACAGTTGACATCTAACTGTCAGGAGTCAGGATGCAGTCACTCAAAGCAGTCATTGGAGTGGAGGACATTAACATGTCTGCTGTAATGGAGAGGTGGTTCACAGCAGCAGACAGCAGCCCTGCAGTATAAGGCTATAATGCATTCCACAGCTGTCAGCCCCCAAACATAGACCACACCACACCTCCACAGGTGGTGTTGTCTCCATATTCATTATGGATAGGAACACCTCCAGACTAGTATCCCAGGAGAATGCATTGGGAATATTTCTGGTACAACTGCCTTGGGGTAATAGTGCAATCCAGACCATAGCCTGCTATGGGTCCACATCTAAGTTCCTAGACTGTCAATGCACATTCCTCAACACCCTGCCATCTATGATGGTCCAACAGAACACTGACATAGTATGAGACTTCAACTACCCCTCCATCACCTGGGGAAAGTAGCTAAGCACCAGTACAGTGGCCCAACACCTCCTGGAATTCATCATTTCCAATCCCGTGGACCAGCTCAAACTGACCCCAGGTAGAGAATGCAACAACCTTGACCTGGGTTGACTACTTAAATATGGGACTGTTGCTCATCCACAGTTGTCAATCCCTGCCTGGTGAGATCCACACAGGCTGTAATCAACATGGGACTCAACATGTCAGCCACACCCCTCACAAAGGTAACCACCATGCATAACCTCTCCAAAGCTGATGTTGCAGCCATGAAAACAGGGGTGAATGACTTCACTGCACCCATGCCAATGAGAAAACGCTGCATGACTGTCGAATCATACACATATGCACTGTACAAACAGGTACATGAATGCATGGTACTAGCCAGAGCCAACAGAACCCAGACACTGCCCACCAAACACTGGAGACAATGTGGTGGTCTCCTGCCATTACGGAAGTGTACAACAGAAGGAGGACACTGTTGCAGAGAAAGCTGGTGTCCCATGACTGTTGAACTCCCTTATTAGCCTCAAACACAAGTTGTGATCCCTCGTGGAATCCCCTACAGGCAACTATGAAGGCAGACATGCAGCAGACCCTGACGACAATCACAATGGCCTTTGATAGTTACATCAACAACCTACACAGCATTAAACACAAGTGCTGTGAGTTACTGCACAATGGTAATACCTTTCCTGAGATAACAGATATTGGCCACAGTCTTGGCAACACATTCAGTGCCAGCTTTACCCTTCTCTCCCCCCACAAGTGAAGTGCTGAGTGAATGTGTTCTCACATGCTGTAACCTGTTTCTGTTCTAGGCATCAGTGTGTCACCAGGATGCACCCCTGCAGCAAGGGAAAGGGGTATGGCAGTGTGATAATACATCCACCATGTCTTAGGCAGGGTACAACTGTATCTGCATGGATTTCCCAGGTCTTTAACACAGTTATTGCATATGCCTCACAGATTATAGGGCTGAGGGTTGTACATAAGTATATGTTGATTTACAACAGTTGTAGAGTAGAGAATGGTATGTGTTGTGGTTTGGACACACATACAATTGCTAATAACCACAGCCATGGGGGATATTCATCAACAAACACAATGCAATTACTATTCACACACACACTCACACACACACACACACACACACACACACACACACACACACACACACACACACACACACACACACACACACACACACACACACACACACACACACACACACACACACACACACACTTGCCAGTGCTGTGATCCATAGGTTCATTGCTTCATAGATGTGTAGTAGGTGAATGTGCCTGAAGGCTTTACAAGGCTAGCCCAAGGGAATACCCTGGCATCAGGCCACATTACAATAGTCCCCAGTATGACTCAGGAGTATAGTCACTGGAGTTGTCCCCAGGGGTGGGTATTGTATTCCCCATCCACTCATCCAGATTTCTATTGTGGGTGGCCAGTGATATGCACTGCCTCACATGTATGTGATTTATATTCCATAGCATGGGCAGTGTCTGGGCTGTGCACCTCTCCCACAAGCATGTCATTTGAAGTGTGGAAGTGTGCTTGAGGTCTCTGGGGCATGTTGTGTGGACAGATTGGTATATTCAGATGTAGCATTCCTGACATCATTTTGTGAGACATGGCTGTGTAACTGAGGTAGTGACTACACCTACATAGACAGTATTATACGGGGATTCATTGGAGTTATTGGAGTCTGCCAATACAGGGCATGTGTATAAGGCATGGCATTCCCTTCATGGGGTACGTTTTCAGACTCTACAGTTGTTGCAGGTGGCCAGTGGTGAACATGGCAAAAGGGCCACTGTACACATTGATTGGGCTATTGAGGGGATGGTACAGTGTGACCATGTCCTTTTATTTGCTGGATAACACACATTTAGAAGATGTAACACATCAAAGTACTTTCTGATATCAGTGGCACTGTTGTGGTCAACAGGCAGCTGACTGTCAACCTGTGTTCCTCATTCTGTTATAACAATGTCACTGTTCAGTGGACTGCCACCAATGTATTACTTCATGTGAGCCATGGTGCTCTCAAAGTAATGGTGGCACATCTTTTGGCATTGTAGTAATGTCCAGGGTTGTGATAACAGTCATGGATTGGGAATGCTAGCACCAACCTTACTGTTGTATGCAAACATTTTCAGCCAGGGTGCCTTTGTGTTCTCCTGCACCTTAAAAGGGTAGCTCCCAAACATGAGAGGACATGGGTCCATACCCTGTGTGACACCAGTCATGTCTGGTCTTCAGTTTGACATGGAATCCACTGCAATCGCACTCTGGGTAATATCTATGAGACAGTTTGCAGAAGAACTATTAATATAGTGGTTGATGTATAGCCAAGTGTGTTTGTGTAAGTTTCCTTGATGGAGAGTGGTCTCAGAGTATTGGAAGAGTTGCCTATATTGTTAACTATTCTATACTGTCACAGTCATTGTACATGGCACTACACATTTAGGGCTGTGGATTGTCTACACCAACCGCTACAGTGTTTGACAACTGTTGGCCTTGGAATGTGGACAGTGGGACACATACTAGGTCATCAATACAATAATTTATCAAAACTCACCCCCCCAATGGATCTTGTTATTGCACAATCACACCACCACCCACACAAGGTACTGATGACAGAGACATGCACAGATACACACTTGCTACTACTGAGTTTCAAACCCCTACCTATCTATGTATTGCTACTACAGTGTTACGCATTTATCCACATACCATGGAGCTTATAGGATGGGTGTTGTCCCAAGGTACTTATAAGGTAAGGAACATCACCAGCCCTTGTAAATACTGGCACTGGGTGATGTAGTGGGTGAGAGATTTCATAAAAGACTTTACCCTGCACACACATTTACATTTGCCAGGAGTGAGGTTCAAACCTCTATCTATGCTTTCAGACCTTTATATTGTGCATTTACTACATGCACCACTGACCTTACATGGTTTAGGGGTGCCAACAGGTACTTCTAAGGTGAATGATATCTGCAGGACTGCTAAAGTAGGGCACTGAGAAGTGTTGTTTGTCTTTTTCGGCTTTTCCCGGTTAGGGGTTGCCACAGCGGAATTCCGGTCTGCTAATGATTGGCAGTAGATTTTTTATGGTGCTAAGTTGCCAGCCCGACGCCCAACCTTCAGCAAAGGCACGCCCATTCACGCATGTCTTTCGGAGGCCACTCGACCGTGGGGATGACATGCAGACTCCACACAGAAGGCACTCCAGCTGAGAATCGAACAGGAGAACCTATTACTGTGAGGCAACAATGCTACCGCTGTACCACCGCGGCTTAGAGCACTGGGTGTAAATGGGGAAAAATCTTTCAGGTACAAACACATATATATAGAGGGGTCCACTATGTAATCCCAAAATACTGAAATCCTATATTTCAGTATTTCGAAATTACATAGCCGAAAACCCAACTATAACGCACATTTCCAAAACTGCATAACTGCTAAATTCAAAATCCCAAACGTACTCTACTCATACAGCACACACATACACATACACACAACTCCCCCACAATCAAATAAATAATACTACACTACAGATAAGCAGGGGGCAAGCCCCCCTGAACTCCCCATGTGGGGAGCTGCCTCCCCACCCCCCACATATATATTCCAACTTAGAGATCATACAAACAGACACACAAAAGAAACTCAAGCCCACACATTTTACAGTCCCTCACACACACACATATCACAGTCACAACACACACTTACATACACTAAAGCCCCTAACCAGCACACTTACACATAATTACTTACCTAAACTTCCACCCATCCATCCACACACCGCACCAGCGGAAATTCAACATCTCCGTGTTTCAGGATTTTGAATTTCACCCTGCCGGTTTCAGAATTTTGAGGTTTCTGCTATGTAATTTTGAAATACTGAAATTTGGGATTTCAGTATTTTGGGATTACATAGTGGACCCATATATATATATATATATATATATATATATATATATATATATATATACACACACATATATATATATATATATATATATATATATATATACATATATATATATATATATATATATATATATATATATATATATATATATATATATATACATATATATATATATATATATACACACACACACATGCACAAACACACTTGTCAGGAATGAGATTCAAACCCCTACCTATGTAGTCATTGCTACTACATTGTTAAGCATGTAGCGCACGTGCCACAGAGCTTATAGGTAGAGCAGTGTCAAAACATACCTCTAAGGTGAGTGACATCAGCAGACATTATAAAGTATTACACTTTAAAATGTACTGGCTGTGTATGGACACAAAATGCTTCATCTTACAGATATACACAAACACTCACCCTAACAGAGGCACTTTCACAATTGGCAGTATTGAGATTAGAACTCCTACTTAAGTAGTGCTTTGCACTACAGTATCACACAGTTATAGCAAGTGCCACAGAGCTTATATGCTGGAGAGATGTCCAACGGTATCTTTGAAGGTGAGTGACATCAGTAGCAGTGCTAAAGGAGGGGTAAGGGAAGTGTAGTGAGTTTGAATGACCTCAAAATCATGTCACTATAAAGATACACACACTCTCTCACATAAACACACACATTTTCACAGTTGTCAACACTTTGGTTAGAACTCCTACCTAACTAGTTTGCTATACGATAGCATCATACAGTTATCTCAAGTGCCAAAAAGCTTATATATTGGAGAGCTGCCAAGGGTATCTTTGAAGGAGAGTGACATCAGCAGATGTGCTGAAGGAGGAGTAAGGGAAGTGTAGTCAGTTTGAATAGCCTCACAATCATGTCTCTAGAAAGACACATGCACTCTCTCACACAAACATGCACATTTTCATAGGAGCCAGGACTGGAATTAGAACTTCTACCTAACTAGTTTGCTACACTATAGAATTTCACAAATATCATAAGCACCACAGAGTTTATATATTGGAGAGCTGTCCAAAGGTATCTTTAAAGGTGAGTGACATCAGCAGCAGTGCTAAAGGAGAGATAAGAGAAGTGTGGTGAGTGTGAATGACCTCAAAAATCATGTCTCTAGAAAGACATATGCTCTCTCTCACACAAACATGCACATTTTCATAGGTGCCAGGACTGAAATTAGAACTTCTACCTAACTAGTTTGCTACACTATAGTATTACACAGTTATCACAAGCACCACAGAGCTTATATATTGGAGAGCTGTCCAAAGGTATCTTTGAAGGTAAGTGCCATCAGCAGCAGTGCTAAAGGAGAGATAAGGGAAGTGTAGTGAGTGTGAATGGTCTCAAAATCTTGTCTCTACAAAGACACATGCACTCTCTCACACAAACACACACATTTGCCTGTAACAGGATTAGAACTCTTACCTAACTACCTTGCTCCACTATAGCATTACACAGCTATTGCAAGCACCAAAGAGCGTATATGTTAGAAAGCAATCCAAAGGTATTTTTGAAGGTGAGTGACATCAGCAGGAGTGCTAAAGGAGGGCTAAATGAAGTATAGTGAGTGTGAATGGTCTCAATCTCATTCATCTAGAAACACACTCACACACAACTTTATATTTGAAAGGACTGAGATTACAACTGCTACATGGATACTTATTTGTACTACAGTGTTACACACTTATCAAAAACACCACTGAGACTATAAGGCTGAGGGCTAACAAATAGAATTTCTACAGTGGATGACATCAGCACATCATGTGATATATGCTGATGGGATGTGCACTGGGTGGGAAAGGCCTCATAATGGGATTCTCTATGTCACTGTCTGTCTCTCTTTTCCCCATGTCTCTTTGTGTGTATGTTTGACATATTATATTATGTTGGCCTTAGATATGTGTGAGTATTTCTATCTAGTGTGTGTGTTTGTGTGTGTATGTGTGTGTGTGTGTGTGTGTGTGTGTGTGTGTGTGTGTGTGTGTGTGTGTTTGTGTGTGTGTAGTATCAATGGTGTACAATTTGGTGTCTGTGTGCAGACATCTGCGAATAACAGATATCTATAGTTGTCAGACATGGGCTTCATTTCTCTAAGTGTAGGAGCATGCCCAGTATGACCTTCTATATTGTGTGTGTGCATCCATTCCAGGGAGAGTTGGACTCCAGTTCAGAGTTTTGCGTGCGACAGCTACACCTAGCAACCTGTTTCTGCAGGATATCTGTAGATAGGTTGCCAATATGAAGGCACAATGTGCATAACATACAGGGGATACTGTAACTTTTGCTGTCTGTGCTGCTTGTGTGACATGGTTGGTTGTAGCATAGATTTTCTGACATATGTACTGTTTTACATTGTGATGTATTATGTCATTAACTACTGACAGATATCATTCTTTGCTCACAGTTATTTACCAGGGAAATACAAGATGAATGAATCTGAGATCAATATTCAGAGGCATATAGACTACACATTCTGGCACACTCCTGCCACTGTGGAGGGGTAGCTACAGACAATAGACTGCTGGTTCTGTGTAAATGGTCCAGCACCTTGGTCGTATGCTGGCTGGGGATCCCATTCTTGTGCTATTCTCAACTTAATGGAATGGCCATATCCTGCTGGGGCCATACCTCTCAGCTGTACAGATGCACCCAGGTTAGCCAGAGGCAGGACTCATATATCTGGTCATTTTACCTTCACATTGTGGTTTATAAGCAGTTTTTTGGCTATTCATTCCTGGATTTGCAGTGAGGGGGTAGTAAGGGCAGACATTAGAGTTTCAGACTTCACACACTCCATAACATCTATGCACCTACAACCCCCATTATTCTCTCCTCTTCCTAACATTATGAAAGCAATATGTCCAAGGTATCCCTATAGTTGGGCCTTTATCCCAGTAGTATTTATGGCCTGGTCCACAGTTCTTGCAGTAGGACATAGGGAGACATGCTGCTGGCATTTGTCAGAATGGCCCTGCATTTGTTTTCTGTTTACTGTGTTAGGTTGTTAGTTAGGGCCCTCTGACACTCCGTACATTGGCACTATGGGTGAGACATGGGCCTTTGCCAGAGGACTGTAGTATATTTCAGAGTGCTGCAGGCCATCTGTAGCAGGCCAGTGCATTCTGTCAGTCGTACGTTCCCAGGCTGCAAGCCAGTGGATTACTCTGGGGTGAGAATGGTGAGTGGTTGAGGTATTCCTGTCAATCCTTCCTGTTCATACTGATCCACGAGTCTGGATGTGGTTGGGTTGCTGCTTACAGCTAGGGACACACCTGCATTGGACACATATTCAGCATGCAACATCATGTATGTATTCCCATACAGAGACAGGGTCATGCTGTACTCATTCCCTACAGCAAGGATATGACCTATGATCAACCTGTGGCTGATGGTGGGGTGAGCTGA
The DNA here is from genome assembly GCF_019279795.1 of Protopterus annectens. NCBI lineage: Eukaryota > Metazoa > Chordata > Ceratodontiformes > Protopteridae > Protopterus > Protopterus annectens. The sequence goes on along the minus strand of NC_056727.1, from coordinate 1,101,555,748 downwards.
GTGCATGTGCGATATGGAGGCTACTGGCACCTGACTCATAAATATACCTGGGACATTCTCCTTATGCTGGCTTGTGTGTGGACATGGGCAGCCTGTCATTAATTTATAACTGTGCCTTTTGTGGTCTGCCAGTGATTGGCCAGACTACCAGTCTTCCATGCTAGAGGGACAACTAATGCGATGCTAACCTCTATGAGTAATTCCAAAATTGTGTGCAGTTGAAAGTTATTTTATATGCACTCTGTGTAGGTTACTTCCACCTGTGTACTGTTTCTATGTATGGGCCCCCATTCATGGCATGTCCAGCTTTCCGATGGTGACAAATATTCACATCTGGACAGTGAGTATGTACATCTGCTATCATGGGTGTAGCTTAGAAGCAGTGTGGTTAGCACTGCAGTTGTTGGAACATGGCCCTGTCAACCAATGTACTGTACGTAGGCCACTGAGACTCAACCATTCAGGCTCACATGCTGACCACTTCCAGGCAATATTAAACACACAAAAAACTTACCACACTGACCCCTGCATACTGTACACATGCACCAATGTAGATTGGGACAACTCTGTCAATCTTTGCTCCAGTGATATTACTCCTCAAACTTACATGTTACTGCATTTTTGTATGAAATTGTGGGGAGGGGTGCACACCTGAAGACTTTAAACATTTGCAATGACTGTACTAGTATTTTGGTTACTCTGTTAGCTTCCATTTCATATTGTATTGTGACCTATCATGCAGACAGGAGGCATATCAGCAGAGTACACATGTTAGATTTTAATGGCATAAATTTCAGTTTCAGACTTCTTACCCTTCAGAACTGAAATGCAACTGCCAGACCTGTTGTAGTATGTCTGTGTAGGTCTGGTGGGGGGGGGGGTTGTTCACCATTGCCATCATTTGGCGGGCTTAGCCTGGCCTTTCTTTATGGCCATCTACACCTGTCCTGCTGGGTGAGGCTGGTGGTGGGTATGTCACCCTCATTGACATCCATGTGTGTGACCTATTGACACCCACATTATTTGGGCCATCACATGTACTGTGGTGAGAGTTGTAACCTTGTGTAGTACTTCCAAGTATGTTGACACCAGTATTTGTTATGGATTTCTTGCTGTCCCATATAGCTGTCAGCTGTCTGCTGCTATCCCATTCAGCCACCCATTTCCCTTGCATGCTTGCATCCATATCATACATACAACTATCAGGACATACTACTCCATTCAGTAATTGATAGGCAGGCTGACTTACCTTGTTGCTGGGCCAGTATTGAGGACTGTGCTGGAGGTCTGACTATGTCGAATGCATGTAGTACACTCCCTATAGATGGTAAGGCACAGGTAGTGTCATGTTTGGCATCCCTTTTACTGTATGTGCGAGTCGGAGAGAGGTATCACAATCCCTGAGTCCCTACAGTGTCAGTGTGTGTGCTATGCATTGCCTCTTTGCCAAGTCTTGGGCATACTGGGCATGCCTCCTTCTGCCTATAGGGGCAGGCTCAGGATGTTCCTCCTCCAAGTCCTTGTGTGCCTGTGCTGGCCTTGGCAATGGTGAGGGGCTGTGTGGCCCTGGCCCGTGCTGTTCCTGCTGCAGCTGTTTCCACAGGATCATATTGTGTAGCATGTCACATACTATGAACATTTGTATATATGTAGCTGGAAAGTACTGCAAGGCTTCACCGGATATGTCAAGGCAGTGGAACCATGACTTGTGCATCTCAAACACATGCTCTACAATGATCCTGGTTTGTGCATGTGGCTTATTATGGTGTTCTTGTTCAGGTGTGTGTGCGTTTCTGTTGGGTGTCATCAGCCACTGCTCCAGTGCATAGCCAGTATCCGCCACTAGATGGCCATATGGGATGTCCCCCTGGCAAACCACTGATACAGCTGTGAGCAATGTCAGATGTGAGAGTCATGATAGTTTCCAGGGCTGCCAACACACACATTCATGATAATGCTGTGGGCATCACACATGACCTGGCAGCTGATGGAGGGAAAGCCCTTGCAGTTTATGTAGACCCTACCCCGCTCACCAGATGGTGCTTTGATGTGGATGTGCATGCAGTCTATAGCACCAGCTACCTCAGGGTATTCTTCTATATGGTGGAAGAGATGCATACTTCTGGTCAATGCCTCACGGGTGTTGGGGAAATATATGTGTTCATTGGCATGTGGTGTCATGGCATCCAGGATCTGGTGGAGTAACCTGGATGCTGATGCCTATGAGACTCCCATGATATCCCCAGTTGGTCTTTGAAAGGCACCTGTGGCTAGTACTCTTGAGCTTTCACATACCTTGGCATCCACTAGGATGGGTTATCCCCTGTTAGCTCTGTGTGTGAGGTGTGGCTGGCACAGCTCAGTGATTTAATGTAGAATGTCCCTGTCCACCCTATAGTGCCCCACTGTCTCCAGCTTAAGTAGGCCCTGATAGGTTACCCTGGATCTGTACACTCTTCTCCTCCTCCTCCTCCTCACTGTGGGTTGGTTGTCAGCATTCTCCTCCTCACCACCCTCAGTCTCTAGCACATATTGGTGGAGTAAAGCAGCAGCAGCCTCTAACATTTTTAGTTAGTTTTGCCAGTTAAAAATCCCCCATCTGTGTACACCAGTGGTGTAAAGTTTGTGGGGAAACAACAGTCTGTAAGGTTTTTGCATAGTTTACAGTAGTGTGCTGGGCTGCTGCATGTGTAATTGGCTGATTCTGATACATTTTACCTGCCAGCTATATTAGTTCTCCTTGATTGCCTTCCTACTGCTGTTTCCCCTTCCCAGTTCCTCCTTATTTAAGCCCTTAGGTGCACCAAGTATACCCAGTGCTGAAATGTAAACAGTGCTGCCATTTCCTCTTTTTATTTTGTTTATGTTTAAAACCTGGTGCACGGCGCACACCAGTTTAGGCTATGTACACACTGCTCAGGCACTTAGCTAGGGGCAAACATGGGACACAGAGCTCCAGTGAGTTTACAGCAAGCATGACACACCCCCTTATGAAGTCATTCAGCTCTTAGACTTGCACTATTGTATTGTTGCACCTACATGGTTAGGTATAAGCTGACACTTTGAAGAAATATGTGATTTAGTATAACTTCCCTCATTTGCATACCCCAGTATGTAGGTCATTAGTTACTGCACTAAAACGGACCCTTTCCCATTGACAACCAGTGCTCCCTGGTATTGTTCACAGTCTGCATGCCATTTACTATAACGGCAAAATGCAGATTTAACTTAAAATTGAGTTTTCCCATTTTTTTTTTCGGCACAGTCTGGTTTGCGCACCTCTGTCCTATGCTTAAATGGCTGAGATCAGCCAAAAAAGGTTTAATTTTCATAACAATTAATCAATATTTAATGACAATTGCCTTATATTTGGCTTTTGGCATGTCTAATGTACATAATACATGCTTTTTCATGAGCTGTCATGCCTCTGTTTTGTCAGTTGCAGAAATGTACTCAGTTATTTTCTGAAAACATTTCTGCACTGACACTGTTCTAGCACGGAGACCTGGCAGCTTGGTGAATCACTAAATCACCTCATTTGCATAGTTTTCACCAGCAAATGAGGTGATTTGCATGTTGCACCATTTTCCATGCTAGAACAGTTTAGGGCCACTCGTGCACGTGAAAATGGCACTATCCTGAATCGCTCAGTGGCCATTTTCCATGCAGGAGCTCTTACACTGTTCTTGGATGGAAAAATCGGCCTTCCTGAATCCTGGGGATTCACTTTTTCTTTGATACAATGGGCTCTTCTTGATATTTATAGAAAACTACAAAAAAAGTATAATGAGAATCTGCCTGAGTAACTTGTTTTCTCACACTATAAACATTTCTTGCTTTTATTATTTATTTCATTTATTTGCATTTTTTGACCAGTTTAGCACAGCTGGACAGCTAGCTATTCTTAGACTGGACTTATGAAATTCATAAAACAATTTTATTTTAGTTGAAGAAGCAACACAGAAAAGTATTACATAAAATCTAGAAGCAAAGGTTTGTAAACAAAATGAGTCATAATTCATAGCAAAAAAAAATACTAACATAGCAACAGATCTAAAAAAAATGAAAGCATTGTGTTTGAAGAAATTGAACTCAAAGCAAATGCAATAAATTACAGGCCTATAATATTGTAGGAAATTTGCATTGGAAAAAGTGGTGATTGAAATGTGTTTAGTAGAAAGTATGTTAGAAGTAACATGATGTGGATAATTAGGTTGACGTGATAAAGATGTGTAGTTGAAAGTAGAATAAGACAATACTGTAATTAGTAGACATGGTAAATTAATTGGCAGTGCAGTAAATAAAAACAGTGGAATTGCGGTTGAGCAGTGCTGAAATGAATGAAGATCTGGTTATGTTTGTAGCAGCGTGACATTGTACAGTAGTAAATGAGTTACTAATGCTGGCTAACTGAAGTCACATTCAGTGCAGATTTTGGAGTGTTGAGATGGGATATTGCATATCTTTTTAAGGCGGCAGAATTTCTGATTTCTCATAATGCTGGAGTAATGAGCTGCAAGAAAATACCAGAAGCTCAGTTTTCAATTTTAAAAGAGGATTTAATCACCCGTAATAGGCACTAATTGGGATACTTAACTGGTGTTGCTTCTGTCCCACTGTATCATTGACTTTAGGGTTGTCTAGTGGCTGCTATAGAGAAGTTTTTCTAATTCACTGTTTATACTTGGTTTGATTTTTTCTTATGTCATCCAATTTAGATTACTGAAAGTAAAAAAATATGAGGGCCAACTACTGGCTGTGCTGCAAATTTGGATACTTTGTAATATTCAGAGTCTAGTTTGTGTTGCTTTGTTTAAGTTGTTAAATGCACTGCAGCCATAAAATGTTTAGGTAAATGTAAAGCATTAGATAAGGCAATTATGATGTCAGGAAGAATGGTTGTGTTGATATGGAAAAATGTGCAAAGTTTTTTTTTAATTAATGCCTTTAAAAGTAATTTGAGAATGTTCATAAAAGGTCAGCTTACCTTCTGCAGTAACTTCAAATTAGTTAATCTATTTATTCTTTCAATAACCATATTTTTTTTAGTTTGAGATCTTTTGTTATGCAATTCTTGTTTTGATGCCCAAAGATCATAAGTTTGTTTTATTTATGCTCAGGGTGAGCTTATGTTATTGCAGCCAGACTTATAGAGTGTTTATTCATTTGTGTATGTCTGAGATTAATCTTGATGTATTGCTGGCACTACAGATAATGGCTAAGTAAGGTGTATTTCGCAATAATCGTTTGATGCCTTTAGTGCGATTATGCATATTAATTATGAATACAAAAGAATGTAGATGGTTAAAATGATTCATAGGATGTTACTAGGCTACTGACCCGAGGGTCTTTACAAGCCTAGTCGTTAAATCCCAACATAATACTAGATGAGAGAGATTGTCTATGCCCAAGATTTTTCTAGCAAGGACTACCCACTTCCAGGAGGGAAGCCAGGGCAATCCCTGGCAGAAATTTATGATTTCCCATCAAGTCACCCAGGCTGCACTTAAACAGGGTCATGGAGCTGCTCTGCTTGATATGGATTGGAGGCCTATTCCAAATGAGTGGCAACCTCTAAGATATGTATCTGTCTCTTCAGCAGGTCTTGTTTATGTCTCAGGCTAGACTGAGGTCCCTGGAATGGGTGATTTATGGATGTGCAACATTTCCATTAGATTTGGGTCAGAGATAGCCCTGTCAACCAGACATAAGTCACCTCTAAGTAGTCTATACACTACTGAGTACAGTAACAGCGACTTCAGTCTCTCCATATCTTACATGTGTTACAGACCCTGATTTTTCTTAGTTAAGAATGTCTGAGATTTCTTAAGTTGTTCCTGGTGTCTGGTATGGTACATACCAAAGGGAGCATTATATTCAATGAAAGGCCTGATGAGGGACAAGTGCAGGGGAGTTATAACCTCTTTTGCTCTTGAAGCAATGCCTTTGCTCATCAGGTGAACAACATAAGAATGCCTGCCTCACCACTGTGGTTAAAATGATGTCACAGTCAACTTGTGTTCCCAGGTCTCTCACTACTGAATTGATGGATAGGGTATTACTGTTTATTTTATAATCAGCAGGGACATTGTTTTTACCAAAGGGAATGATTATGCATTTTTAGCATTTAGTTTGAGACCATGGCTTTGGCACCAATCATTGGTCTGTGTAAGCCCCTTTTGGAGTACATAGACATCACTGGGGGATTCAATGATAGCACCTAATTTGCAGTCATCCACAAACTTTGTTAGCTACAGCCCCTCTGTTTTGGCCTGGACTTCTGAGAAGTATGTGCCAAACAAGAGGGGGCCCAACACTGACCCTTGTAGGACCCCACTGGTGGCAGGTCTGCTGTAGAAGTAAAGTCTCCCATTTTGACTGAGTGTTGTTGATCTGTGAGCCAGATTGCAACCCATCTGACAACATAGGGGTTGATATTCACTGGGTTAGTTTGTCAATGATGCCTGAATGTGGGATAGTGTTGACAGCCTTGGCCAAGTCAAGGTAGGCTGTGTTCATGGCTTTGCTTTCATCTATGGCTCTAGTCATGTTCTCAAAGAAGTCTACAAGGTTTAGCAGGCATGACCTGCCCTTGGCAAAATTGAACTGGGTTGGACCCAGGGTTTGGAGGTCACATATATCCTTGTTTATGAGATCCATAATGATTCATTCTATTGCCTTACAGATGTGATTGGTTAAATTTATAGGTCTATAGATACTCAGGTTTGTTGTCGAGCTGCCCCTGTGGAGGGGGATAACAGTCAATTTTTTCTGTTCAGTAGGGACAAAGCCAGTACTCAGGCTGTGGTCGAATAGAGTGCCTAATGGAGAAGCTAGCTCTTTTTTTAGATGGAGTGTCAGACTACCACAGTATTTACTTTTAATGAGATGACGAGTTGCATCTCTGAGGCCACTAACATACCATTGCAAGACATATGAATTGCAGCTAATAATCTGTAGTCTTTGTAGGATAAAGGTTAAGCTGATGGCATTAAAAGATTTTGAAAAGTCCACAGGAATAGGATTAACAGTGACAAAACCTTTATGCTATTAAATGCCAATATAGTTGATTAAGTCAACTGGTGTTGTCTGTGTATTATGGGTTGGGCAAAAATATACTGAGTTTGAATGAGCATTTTGTGTAAGAAAAAGTAGATTACTAGCTGTGTATGTACTATTCTTTTTAGGACTGAAATTGATCTGTAGTTTGCTATTTGAAAATGTTCTCCATCTTTAAATAATGGTAGTATTTGAGATGCTTTACATATGGGTGAGAAATTATTCTCTTTAGGTCTCTGTTCATAATTAATGAAAGTTTGCTCAAATTTCTGATGAATATTGTTTTTTTTTTCCTGTAGTAGAAGGGTCTTATTTTTCCATAGATTATAATCAGGCCTTTAGTCACTTAGCATATATATTAGTGTCCCACTTATGAAAAAGTTATTGGGATATTTTGTATGCATCTAGTCAAGTGCTCTGAGTGTGCTCTTCCTTGGGGGAAGACCAGCTGCGACTGAAATCAACTATAAGAAATCAAGGATCTGTATGCAATAGTTTTGTTCAGTTCAAGAGCTTCAAGGAGTATTGAATGATTTTAGACTGGATGACTTCATTTTGAAATTGAGGCAGGAAATTGTAATAACCAGGAATGTATAATTTTTATGTCCTCTACAGACTGTAGTACACACATGGCTGGTACTATTTCATTGCTCAGCAGGGACAAAAATGAAACAGCAAAATAGTGCAGAATCCTCTGTCATGGGAGTACAGTGATAGGACAAAGTTCTTTTCATATTGCACAATCATTTGTGGGTGTTTTCACAGTTTTATTGCAGATTTAGTACAAACTGGTATACTCACAAAGATTACTTTCTTACGGTAATGTTTGAAAGCAAAGTGACATACAAACTTTGCCTGATATCATGTAACATGGCAACACTGGAGAAAATGAATATAATAGAGGTGATGTGTACATAGTATGCAAGCTGCAGAAAATATATAATGTGGAAAACTAAGAAAACAATTTAAATGTTTCTTCATATCCTAAGACAAAGTTTGTTACTTGCAATTTTAATGACATAGGTCAAGGTGAGAGAAAGAATGAGACAGTGCAGTCATCCATCCTTGATGAATGGCAATAAAGATGTGTGCATTTCTTTGTTTCTTTTATAACCCAAAGAGTTTACTTCATATTTATATAACTGGGAGATTAAAAATGATCAAAGGATATTATTTGAAATAGTCTGCATGGAAAAATAAAATTACAGTGATAATGTTTCTATAATATGCATTCCTCTTAACATATTTAAAAATAATTCTCAGTCATAAATATATGCAATATTTTTGTCTTTTCACTCAAATTCCAGTATCTGATTTACATCTTAGAGAATACTGGTATGAAAATGCTTAGTGAGTAGGGCAACAAATAAGTGTAACATATGAGCCTTGAGTGTTGCATTACAGTTTCTAATATTTGGTTCTCAGTAATTATGAAAATAAGTTTATGATGTTGTCTCTGAAACAAGTGAAGCAAGATTATTGCACATATTAATGCTCAGTGTCAGTTTTTAGGACTAGATGCAATATGTCTATTTTTTATTTATTCTTCCAAAATGTAATGAATTACAGATTAGTCAAGTGATGCAAATGGGAATTGTGAATAATATAAAATTACTGTAACACTGCCAATATCAAATGTTTTGATGCGGATGAATAAACAGTCAGTTGTCTTCTTGCGTGATGATATAAGTCTTATTTTAATGCAGTCTTACATAATTCCATAACTGTGTGAGTTATTAGTTATCAAATGAAATTTAAGTGTGTGCAAAAAATAACAATGTCTATGTGGGGTGAACAGTACTATATTTTACTATTTCCATATTAACAAAAATGTATTTACCATTTGCAGTTTTGCAGTGCCAGTCATTGTGAGGATTACATGACTGTCAAAATACTGAACGATATCAGATGAAGAACTGGATGATACATAAGAAAATCGATAGTTTAAACTTAGGCACTACAAATAATAGAATGACAATTGCATAGATTCAATAGTAATGTGCAGTTTAGTCTGCATAAATCTAATGCATTAAAATTGCATTTGTCATACTCCTGACAGACTGTATTCCAGTTGGTGTTTTGGTTGCAACATACCAGCTATAAATACACATAATGAAAGTAATAACCCTGTTATACAAGTAGTCCAGGATAATTGTATCAATAATAAAGATATACATGCTGTATTAGAATACAATTGAAAGAGGAGATATCCACATGAATAGTGATGATTCTTGTCAGAAGTTTCCACAGCCTGAAAAATATAGATGCTCTTAATATGGTTAATCATGCAAATAAATATACCTTTCATACCTGTGTCAATATCCGAGAAGTATTAACATTAGAGCAGAGTGGCTTAGAAATTTACAGATGTTATAATCAGGATGAATAAAGCCGCTGCTAATAATTTGAAATGAGCTTATACATTTAATGACATACTGAAAGCTGTTTCAGAAATCTGCAGAAATGTTATTTATTTTTTTATTTTAATTTATCCTTTGTAGATTGAATAAGTCCCACAAGGCTAGTAGTTTCTCTTTTGGGGGACCCGAGGTGGTATTTATACTACTAGGGGAAATTTGGCCAGGACATTGGGGAACTTCCAGCACTCCTTTCGATATGTGCCGATGGATTTTTTGCATCCACCTGAGATATGACTAACTCAAGCAGATGGGGTCTCAGTTTAATGTCTCATTTGAAGGATGGGGTATTACTGGGATCATATTTATTTTATGATTTTTTTTTTTTTTTCGTTTTTATTAAAGGCTTTTGAACTAGGCTAATATCTGGTTATAATGATATAAGAAATGCAAATGCATCTTAGCACAGAGAGCATCATGTAATACAATAGTAAGGAAAAATACTACCTGGGGGATCAATAAATGCCATGTAAGTTTCACATAGACTCTACATGAAGTTTACATGTTAGCGTGACGGTGTGCAGCATGTGTCAGCATACAATGCATATTAATGAAGTGTGGCACACCTAAGCTAGGTTTTGTAGCTTGCAACAGTGTTGCTGGCCACAAAACGTATTAAGCAAATGTGAATAGCAATTTTGTGTAAGGCAGAGAACCTACAAGGTGCAGATGTGCACGGAATGTCACAATGATCACCAGGACTTTACAAATAGTCATTCTGTTAGTGCAACACTTCTGCACAGACTCCAACTTAATCAGTGGAAAAATAAACAGTAATAGGGCATATCTGACACAGATGTCACAAAGCAATGTGTTTGAATATAACTGTCTCAACCTCTTAGAGCAAAAATGCAGACAAAGTCATAAAATGGGAGGGGGGGACAAAAGGCCAGAAGTAGGGACAGATATTTAACTTTGACCTTCCAAACTTATTAAGTAGATAGACTATGTAGGTTGTACATTAGCATGAACTTTATGAAGAGCATGAAGCTTGAAACTCAGATGCTAGTCATTAGTTTCTGGCTGCACTCTGCAATGACATGCCAATGATTGGTTAAGAGGAAAATATCACAAGTATGAGACAATAACTGTATATTCTGTGCAGATCAGAACAGTTGAGAGGTGTGCAATAAAATGTATGTAATATTGAGTCACATCAGTCCAGAGATCAGCCCCAGTGATATGGCAGAAAGCCATACATTTGATAAGGAAAACATCTGCACATCCTAGGAATATCTGGACAGTTGAGAGGTATGAATGTGAAGTATATGGTCCAAACACAGTACAGAACAGTGTACCTACAGTGCAGAGTATTGTGATAGCCCATTCCTGACATTCTGTACTGAAGCTATGAAAATGATCTGTAATGGGACATGGGACTGCCATGTAAAATGATCACACAGGGGAAGTGGGTGCATTGAATAGGGACACACAGATGAATTGTAGGAACAAACACAGGGAAAGAGTACAGGTGAAACAACCTCACATAGAGCAGAGGAGGGCATGTCAATGGTAGATGGTTTTAGCAGCAGCACCAAGCACATAGATATACAGTACAGTATGGACTGTACAGTGAAAATGTGCGGTCTTTGACTGTCACACAAGGTGACATAATGGGGAGGATGTGTGTGTGAGATAAGCATACGTACATGAATAATGGAGAGGATATCTATCAGGGATCTGACATACAATTGGGGTGCGTTGCATATTGGGAAACTGTGCAAACTTATATACATGAATATGACTGTAATCTCAGCAGAGATCTTCAGCAAGGCAGCCACAGGGAAAGGATCATGGCAAACATTACAAGAACCAACCACAATCATCGACAATATCAGAATAATACCCCCACTAATCCCATGCCTCTGACAGAACATATGTGATGTGAAGTGATAAGAGATGAGCTTACACACACACATACACACACACACACACACACACACACACACACACACACACACACACACACACACACACACACACACATTCACACACACACCTGTATGTGACACTGTGACACTTTGGACAATACAGGTTAGTTGCCTTGTGTGCACGGCATATATCTATGGCACAATCCACAATGTCACAAATAATATATATGATATTAATGTTGTCAACCATCTATGTTTGCAGTGTGTGCATAAGCTGAATAGGTAGCACACATGCAAATAGTGTAGCAACTTGATTAGTGTTCTGTGCCATCAGACAGTCATGTATATTCCACAGAAACAACACCTAGGTATGGCCAATAAGCTGTGTGACAGTCTGCAGGGACAAAGGTGGAACACTTACGTTACACAGCATTGAAAGATGTGTAGCAAGGTACATGAAGAAGGGTTCATTGTACACAGTTACTGGTGGGAAAGAGGCTGGGAACCATGAAGTTATTATGGTGTCTGATGTGCATGACCTTCACATACCCATTACTTGTGTTGCATTCAAGGGAATAGTCAGCACTGTCACCACATGCTTGTAGATGTACCAATGACCCTCTACCCATGACACAGAACGCATTCCTATTGGTCTGATTATAAGGTGTGATGCCCACATTATAATTGAGTGGTGTGTCTGTTTCCTGATTCAACAAATCCCTCCATGTCTCTCGTCAATGCAGATGTTGTCATGGCTTTGGCAACAGTCTTTGGTATGTGTTGATACTGTGTGTATTATACTAATATCATAGCTGGAGTCAATGACTGCCCACAAGCTGTAGGGGTTCAGGCAGCTGTTTGGACACAGCATGTGTATGTCATCTGTGATGTCCATCACTTAACTAATGGGCCTTAAAGGGCCTAGCAGACACCCCGCATGTGCTAGTGTCATACACTGGTCTACCCATTTGGTGGTATACCTGTTTATGGCCACATATGACAGTGTTTATTGAATACCTCAGTGTGGTTTTGTGCCAAATGCCTTGACTTGTTAAAGTTCCACAAGATGATACTGTTGTCATCATGCATGTCCTCAATGACCTCTTTGAGGACATTTATTAGATGTAACAGATATGATGTAGCTATAACAACTCACACAAGTCTGTTGCACACACCCGGAATATTACTAATGTACATGTAAAAAAGTTTCATGATGACATGTTAGTCTATCTCACAGTCAAGGAGAGTCAGAATGTCTCTGTACATGCATGCATCAGGTGCTGTCCCTACAACTCAGGTGGATGCTTGTTGATGTACACCCTTCCATGGGAACATAGGCCATGTGGAGGATATGTTGAACTGGGTCTATATTAGATCACCAAATGCTTAAAAAAGTGAACGGTGATTAATTGACCCTATTTAAGCGAAAGCTTACAATTTCGAACTGTCAGAACAGCAATTTGTTTCCTAGGGAAAAAGAATTGCTGTTCCAACAAAAAATAAATAAATGAATAAATAAAATACTTTAAACATTACATTAAGTGGGGGGACTTCGCCCCCACACCCACCTACTTAAATATACCAACTCCTAGACCGCACTACAGTGCCAAAAATGGCAAAGTAATGAAGCGGCCAAGCAAATTCTTTCCCAGGGAAAGAATTTGCTTAAAAGCTGCTTAGATATTTTGCCATTTCAGGCTTTTGAGTTCGAACAAGACGCATTCAAAAGAATGCGTCTTCGGTCTTCTAATAGGGAACCATTGAACTGTGTATTCAACTGTATCAGGAAGGTGTTTGTGCTGGGGTCACACCATAGCTGATCTGTGATATCACAGCCCATTGATTCCTTGTGATAGGCCTGGATGAATGTAAGACAGTGCATACTGTCTATTGTGATCTGGCCTAGGGTTCTGACACAATCATACACACAAGTAACAGTGAAAATAGTCAACAAGATGAGAATTAAACCTTACATCAGTTGATGGGTAAGCAATTGGCTTAGTGATAGAATACATCATATGAAAGTTGTCAAATTAACCTGTAGCAGTAGAGCTGTCACCATTGGCAAACAGCAAGGATCTGTGCTTGGCCCTTCACTGCTTGAACTGCATTTCTCAACAGTTCAGGCTAAAGTATATGGCCTTTGACTTATCAAGCTTGCTGATTCTTGCATACTGTGTGCAATCATTGAATCTACCAGTGGTGATAACATAGTACAGGAAGAGCTAACACACACAACTGAATTATGACAAAGGCACACAGTGCGCAAATAAATGCAGAAATGTGTGGTTGTAATGTTGTCCATGTGACAAGTGGAGTTCCATGTTAATCACAGCATTGACAACAGTCCTGCTATGCAGAAACCCAGTGATGCCAGGGCTGTGAACACATTTAGATAGCAATCTGAACTTTGACCACCATGTGTCCACACTGGTATTGAAAGTCTATGTTACATCATGTCATGCCATCATATTGAGATCTTAGGATTGTATGAAAACGCTGTAGTCAAATCACATTACAGCACTAATAGAGTATAATGCTCTTTTCTACATGTAGCAGCTGGAGAGACCACAGGGTTTTTTCAGCAAGATAACACAGTGCCTACACACCATGCCATGATGTATGTGGATAGAGTAAAAGCTATGCCATTGCAAACTTTATTGTATAGGACAAAGTGTCTTCTGCCTGACTGCCAGGCCAGTCTCTGACCCTGCCATGGTGGGAGTACTGCATATCCAAAAATGTGATATAGCTGAAGACAACAACAGTGTCTGTTGAAAAGACAATATGTGTCCCACATGCTGATGTAAAATGGTCTTTGCAATGAGCAGCTCAGACACACACACACACACACACACACACACACACACACACACACACACACACACAGTTGACTGCAGTGAGAGTAGAACCACTACCTGTCTAAGTACACAGACTACAGAACATAGTAATTTACACAAGTGCCACAGCTCAAGTCTAACTTGGAGTGTGTCAGACAACACTTTAAAGCTGATGACATCAGCAGTACCTGTTGAGGAGAAGATAACAGTGTCCCACATGCTGGTTTACTCTCTGTAATGTCAAGCAGCAGCTCACGCGCACACACACACACACACACACACACACACACACACACACACACACACACACACACACACACACACACACACACACACACACAGCCAACTGACAGCACACACAGCCAACTGACAGCAATGAGACTAGAATTCCTACCTATCTAAATGCATGGACTACAGAACACAGTACTTTACACAAGCACCACTGAACAAGTCTGATTTATACAGGAGTGCAGGTGAACTTATAGTAGATGACATCAGCTGGCCATGTGGTGGACAAGAGGTTAGGAAGCCTTTATAAATTGGATGTGAAGGCATGTGCAAGTATCAAAATACTGTCATTGCATGGTATTGGAGCAGTTACTGAAGGATATACACTTCTACTCTGCTGTCCAGACACACACGCCAATTTGACTGCAGTGAGAACAGAACCCCTGCCTATCTAAATACTTGGAATACAGAACACAGTACTTAACACAAGCTCCCTGGCACAAGTCTAATTTATACAGGAGTGCAGGTGATGTTTTAATAGATGACATGAACAGGTCATGTGGGGGACAACAGGTTGGAGGGCCTGCATAGGCACATAGCTTCATAGGTTCATATGAGGCTACTAGCCTAATAGCACCAGGGTGTTTAGCAGCCTAGCTGTGGAAAAACACAAACACCATTACTGAGCATAGTTGGATGGTTGTTTTTAGCAGAAGGTGTTTGTGAGCAGCACCAACTGGCCCTGTCTATGAGGGACATAGTTGCCAGCCCAGAGGTGACTTTACAATCACCCAACCACTTGTCAAGGTTGTGCTTGAACTGGGTTATTGAATATTACTGCTTTACAATGCAGTGGGAGCCTATTACAGAAGATTGTGAATCACTGTGGGATATATCTGTCTACCCAGCATGTTCTATTTATGTCACAGGCTAGGCTAAGACCCCTGGGGCAAATTATCATTGTGCCACTTGAATTGTGGATGTCTATCATTTCCAGAAGGGCAGGATCTGAGACTGTTCTGCAGTGCAGTCATAGGTCAACTATCAGCAGCCTGCATGATATCAGGTACAGTGATAGGTATCTCAGTCTTTCCATGTACATCATGTTTGAAGACCTGGAAGTCTCCCAGGCACAGCCCTCTTTTCTCTCCAATTGCTGCAGGTGTCTATTGAGGTACAGAGAGATTTGAGCATTGTACTCCATTATTGCTGTGATAAGGGTAGAGTACAGCAGACGTATGGCTACCCAGGTCTTGGATGTGATTTCCATGTCCATGATGTGCACAATGCAGATTGTGTGTGTCAACACTAAGTAATGAAAGTGTAGATTGCAATCAACATGTGTTCCCAAGTCTCACAACACTGTGTTTGAGCTTAGGATGGTGCTATGTATATCATAGTTAGCAGGGGTACTTCCCTGACAAAGGTGACAAACAGTTATTACATGCTTAAAGTTTAGTCCATGAGTTTGTCACCAGTCATCAGTCTTTGTCAGTCCCTTTATGTAATATGTTACCAGCACTGGGGGACTCCATATGAGTGTGTCCAGTTAACAGTCATCTGTAAACTTGGTAGACCACAGGCCATCCACTGTTGCCTGTGCTTCAGGGAAGTATTTCCCAACCAGTTGAGGGTCCAGCACAGATCCTTGTGGTATTCCACTAGTTAGTGGGCTAGTGGTGGAGGTGCAGTCTCCAACTTTGAGAGTGTGTGTTCTGTCATTGAGCCAGTTGGCTGTCCATGTAGTACTGTATGGCCTAATTCCCAGATGGGAGATCTTCACTATGAGACACGAATGGGATAGTGGCAAAGGTCTTGGATAACTCAGCATAGGTGGCATGTCTTATTATCCTTCATCCAGGTCTTTGAGGTCTGTATCCAAGAAGTCCACAAGGGTCATTAAGCAAGATCACCCTTGACAAAACCAAAAAGGGAACGGGTCAAGTGTGTTGAAGGTCACCTATGTCCATGTGGATATGGTCCATGCTGATACCTGCACTAGCCTTGCAGATAAGGCTTTTAAGGCATATGGGTAAATAGTTGTAGTTATGCACGTTACCAGATTGATATGCAATGCATACCACACACACTTTTATATTACTTTTTGCAGTGTGGTTGATCTTTGTGTGAGAAATGTACTGAGACCCTAGGGTTGTACTGCTTGGTGGGGATATCAACACATGGATTTAGTTTAAATATGTGACATATAGTTAGATAGGGCCCGCAGTTTGTAATGTTTCTACATGTAATTTCATGTCATACAAAGGAAATGGGCAATTTACACCAGAAATACAGCATAATGTATACATATCAATAGCATGGTAAACAGCAGGTTAGTAAAATGTATACTCATGTGAGATACACATATTTGCACGCTGCTAAGCAGTGCACAAATGCGAGCCCCATTGTTAAAGTCTGCAAATAGTACTGTCTGTGACATACACCTGCTATTTAACTGACTCTGTGGCAGCACATGCTAACGCAGTGATACATTCCTTTTATGGGTCAAATTATACTTTTCATTACAGACTGATAATGCAATGACATGAAGCTGTGCATTGGCATACTACAGAGGTGTTAAGCGGTATTGCATGGGGATAACACAACTGTTTGCTACTGTTCACTGTTAGTGTACAATGTGCACCTCCATGCAAACATGGAGCCCAAAATAGTGAAGGAATCCATTGCTTTTCCAGCATTGATAGTCTGACAGTATTAAGTCTTGGAATACACCTGCTACTTAACTGACTCTGTGGCAGCAGGTGTTAATGCAGTTAATTGAGTGATGCATTCTTTTTTGGGGCCAGATGGTTCTGGGTAGTACTTTTAACTACTTTTATATTACTGTTGCTGCTCATTGGTGCACAATGTGCACCACTGCACACTAATGCATTAAAGAAAAAAAAAGAAATAGAGAAGATGGGACAGTGGTGAAATGGGGAGCAAGCAGGGGGAAAACAAATGGAAAGCAATACAGGAATGTTCAGGAGGGAGGTAGGAAAGAACCATAGCTATCCATTTCTTCAACAGTAAAACTGATAATATATGCAAAATATTAGCTGAATTTGGACTGTCACCTCCAGAGACAGGTGAGACCACAACACAATCATTTCTATAATCAATTGGGTTGAATCAAAAGTGTCAAGAAGACACGTGTGCAAAATGGAAGACTATGTATGTGACTTATCTTTTTTTTTTTGTGAGAGAGAGATGAATGCTGGCAAAGGGAAGCAAGTATGTCTAGGTCTGGTAAGTTGGGTAGGTGACGAAGAAATTGAAGACAGACAAGACGAACAAGACAAGAGACAGGGACAGTGATGGATACAGGTCAGTGGGCATCATGGATGGGGTGAGGAAATTCAGGGCCTATGGTCATCAAGATGGGGACAGTGATAATTGAGAATTGAGTCCTGACCCACAGGACTGTCATCACTGTCACCTCACTCTGCCACTGGTTGGAGTACTTGATATCTCCTTCTCTTTCTCCTCCTCTACCTGGTACTTCATAAAATGAGGGAGAGCAACCTCTCCAGCCAGTATACACATGCACCAGCAGTGTTGGTAACATCCTACACACCATCCCTGGCAACTCAGTGTGGGCGATTAACTCACCACAACTGCCACTGCTCCCAGAAGGAAGCACTGGACTATCCTCCATGGCAGGGCTACCTGTGAAAGCAGGTAGAGCAGGGGCAGCAGATGTGGTGCTGCCAGATTGGCTCCCAGACATGCTGGGCAACAGTGCCATAGCCAGTGGAGTGGGGGCAAGCAGATCCAGTGGGGCAGGCCTACCCCGCTGTGCTGTGGAACATTTTGTGATGTGGTACTCATGGATGACATGGACACATTTTGACAACACTTAATAAAATAAAACAAAAATTAAAAAAAAAAAATAAAAAAAAAATAAAACAAATAAAAAAAGAGAGATAATGGTTGGTGTGAGAGAAAAAAGATATAAGATGAGTAACTTCATTTGTGACATACAATGCATTAATACAATTAATTGACTCTATTATCTTAATCTTTACTCTTAAGACTACCACCCTACCACCCCCTAACAGATAACTGTTACTTTTAAGATCACCAGCTCCTAACAGATGCACGCTATACTACAGATTGCAGGAAGTACTCCTTTACATATGCATATATTGCATAAGTGCGTGTTCCAATTATACAGATTACAGTTTACAGCAGGGCATGTGTGCCACTAGTATAGAGTTTTTACTTTAAACTTTTAAGTTACAAATAACTGAAAAATTAACAGTACTGTATATTTGGGAAGTGTAGTATTTGAACCCTCAATCTCTGACTAAAGTCTAATATTGTACTCTTGGTTTGCGCTACAGCCTAATGCATGCATGCTTGTTTTACAGTTGAGATGTGCATGGTCAATTTGATACAACTCTATACAATAACAAAAAAGCAATACTTAACTTTTAATGCTACAATAACACAACTCTTCTACTGCATATATACCACATGCCTCCCTCATCCTTGTTTATCTAGCACCATGGGTCCTAACACTGTCCTCCCTTTCTATGGCAGCTGTGGAAAAAACAGAACAGAACAGAATACCATTTTCAATGCCAGTCTTGCCTATATTCAGCTTTTAAGTCTTACAAATATTCTCTGTATTTGATACTTACACAGGAGTGTGATCTCTGCAGTCATAAATTTCCCAATCCAATGGTCAAGGGTATCCTTTTCTTCCTCCAGTGGTCACTGTAGTGATACCTACATTGTTTGCCAGTGCGGGGGATACAGTTGGCATTGGTTACATCCCGGGACAAACTATCCTAAGCCTCTGACTTATTCTGGGACCCAGAATAGTCCCACTGCAGTTGCTTGGCACTCTGGTGTTTCACTAGGATTCCAACAAAAATCTTGGACTTCTGGACATTCCATCTCTAAGCCCTAAAACTCACACCCTCTCCACGAACATCTGCCATGTCTACCATGAATCAAGAGCAATGGAGAATGATGGTTTCCCATCAATTCCAGTTATACTGGGAGTGTGCAAATTGTTTGAAAATGTTGAGCACTGTTTACCATCATGCAAACATGATGCTTGGCAGTGCGCACCGCTGAGCCCCGCATTTACGAGATGGTAAGCGACTTGCAATGGTAGCAAGCAATGAAATATTACACAGGCAGTTGTGTATGTGTGTTAGGCAAATGTATTGGACATGCCAGTCCAGATAGCAGAAATATACTTATAGGAACATACTACACAGTATATTCGCAGTCATACATTTAATAATAAATGTGATAATATATAATAGGAATTGGAACAAAGGTAAAAGTGTATGGAATATGCCATCTTTGAACCCAGGACAATTTCGATGGTAGTCCTGCACTTACACGTTTTGCCACAAGAGGGTTGCAAAAACACTTGTCTGTGTTGCAGTTCACTGCTGCCAGGGTTCTGTCTGCTTCCTGGGAGGTCCAGTTGTCTAGTTTGTAATTGCTGCACTTTGCACAAGCCAGATGAACACAACCAAACCTGCCATTTATGTTTCTCTGTTTCACACAAACACTGGCCAAAAAACAAACAAAGAAAAAAAAAGTGAGAGAAAAAGGATTCAAACCCAGTACTATGTGGCCCTAAAAAAGGAATGCATCAATGAATTAACATGTGCTGCCACAGAGTCAGTTAACTAACAGGTGTGCTTCATAGCCTCAGTACTAACTGTAAGGCTTTAGCAATGCACCTCAGTTTTGCACACTAGCTACGCACAAACCTGTGTACCTGGTATGCATATGCACTTTGCTAACCATTGTGTAAACTTGTTGCTTGCCACGCTATGGAAAACTACATATTATTAAGTATCACTGCTGTTTATTGTCCATTTCTTGTGTATGACATGACATTACCCGTGGAAACATTAAAATTGAAGGCCCTAGCTCATACTATGCCACATATTTGCATTACAGCCATGTGTTGCCCCACCTAAGCACTGCAACCCTGGTGTCTCAGTACTTTTTCCACACATATATCACCTACACTACAGAAAGCAATATCAAATGTTGTGATATATGCAACGCACATCAATCTGGTAACATGCAGAACTTCAGGTATTGATCCATAAGTCTAATAAGGTTTATCTGCAAGGCTAGGGAAGGGATCAGCATGGACCTTATCCACAGGGACATAGGTGACCTTCAACACACTTGAGTTGACCCATGTTGTGTTTGTCAAGGATAGATCTTGCTTATTTAACCTCGTGGACTTCTTTGATACTGACCCCAAATACCTGGATGACAGATAATAGGACATCACCTCTGTTCAGTTATCCAAGGCCTTTGACAATATCCCCCGTTCATGTCTCGGTTTCACTTCATATTTCTGAAATGATGAAATCTCGAATTTCAGCATTCCAACAGTATAAAGCTGAACGTTTAAAATGTGGAAAGGGCATAATAGCAAATTTGATTACCTTGAATTTGTGGTTATGGCTTTACATTATGTGTCGCACTGCATTTACTTGGAATATTGTTGGATGTGGTGTATGGGCTTTCATGTAGTGTAAGGGAAGTTTTTAAGTTGCGTGCGTGGGTTAGGGTAGTTAGGTTAACATATGAGTGTGTGATTTTTTGGATGTGTGGCTGTTTGTGTATGTGTGATGTGTGTGTGTGTGTCCGAGGGAATGTGGAATGTCTGGATGTGAGAGTTCTGTCTGTAACTGTCTGTGCGATCTCAAAGTTAGTATATATAAGTAGGGGGGTGTGGAGGGCTTGCCCCCTTCTTTACTATAGTGTAGGTGTTTGCGTGTTTGGTCTTTTGTTGGTTTGTGTTTGTGTTGTGTTGTGGATGTTGTGGTTTGTGTGTGGTGTAGTGTATGCTGTGTGTTTGGTTTTCCAGTTTCGGGTTTTTGATGTTTCGGTGTTCTAATGGTTTTGGCTTTATGGTCTTGAAATGCTGAAATTCGAGATTTCAGCATTTCGATAATATGAAGTGAAACCCAAGTCTCATAGTGAAAATGTCCAATCTGGAAATTAAGCCATACAGTGCTAGTTGGATAGCCAACTGGCTGACCAACAGAACACACACTCTCAAAGTTGTGGACTGCACTCTCCCACTAGCCACTAGCCAATGGAATATGCCAAGGATCTTTGCTGGGCCTTATACTGTGTGAAAACTAATTTGCTGAAGTGCAGGCAATGGTAGCTGGTCTGTGGTTTACCATGTTTGCAGATAACTGTTAACTGGATGCACTCATATAGATTACCCCAGTGATGGTAACATATTACAGAAGGGACTGGCAGAGACAAATGATTTGTGCCAAACTCATAGACTGAACTTTTGGCAAACAATGCCTCATTGCCCCTTTGGCAATGTAGTACCCCTGATAATTATGATAAACATAGCAACCCTCTCAGCTCAAACATAATGTTGTGAGACTTGTGAACACATGTTCATAGCAATCTACACTTACATCACTATGTGCCCATAGTGTTGAGGCACACATGCTACATTGCACACCTCATACATATGGACATCACATGCAAGAACAGGAAGGTCATAGCTCTGTTGCACTCCACCTTTATCAGTCCACTGATTGAGTACAAGGCCTCCTTTGGTCTGTACTTCATCAGACAACTGCAGTAATTGGACAAAAAATAGAGGTTTGTGACTGGGAGAATGCAGGTCCTTCAAACATCACATACATGGAAAGAATACAAGACCCGTCACTGTACTCAGTATCCTGCAAGCTGCTGAGAGATGACCTATGTCTGACATACAGAGAAGTCTCAGACCCTGCAAAATACATCAGCAAACAGGAACACATAATTTTTATTATATATAATAGTGGATGTAATCAGATGTAAGATGAATATACTAATAGTTATGGGTTGATTTAATCTTTTGGTTATGAAATAAGTATGTATGTATAGGAAGATAAATCTATACTATACCAATCATAAACACATTAACATGGTAAAAATATTTGTTTTGTATTTATATTTTCAACATTATTATTGAAAAACATGAAGAAAGTAAAGGAAATATTGATGTATTTAAAGGCAGATGCAGTTAGAAGTTTTATGAAATGCAATGTTATTTATGCATTTATACTTGATGTTGAATGAAGAAATGGTAGTGCAATATGTTTCTGAATAGCATTATAATTCTAGTAATTGTTGTGATGTTTCTTGAAGCACTTTTTACTTTGAATTCAGGTTTTTTGGTCATGGAGGATAACATATGCAATGTTGAAGGATAAAATACACACTAATGTTAAAAAGTTGTGTTTTTGTACTTACATTTTTAACACCCATATTTATTGTTGAATGAAGAAATGGTAGTGCAATATGTATTTAAGAATGTACATTTAAATAGTACTTCAATTTCATTAGTCTGTTTGATGTTTACTGAAGTATATTTTACTTTAAATGTTGGCTTAGTAGTAAGATAATCATTTAATTGTTAAATTGTTGGAAAATTATTTGAATCATTGGATAAAAGAGTTATATAAATAGACACATTTGTAATGTTAAAATGTTCCAACATAAGGCAAGAAGCTGAGGTACCAGAATGTGTATTAAGCTTTTGTGTCTTATCAGTGGTGTTCCAGTTTGTGTTCCTGTTTGCTGATGTATTTTGGAGATTTATTGGTGCTTATGTATGTTTAAAAAGTCTCAGACCCTGACCTACTGGAAATACTGGACATCTGCAAATCAAATGGGAGAAAAATAATTTGGCCCAGGGTTCTCAACCTAGCCTGTGACATAAACAGAACATGCTGGGGAGACAGATATATCCTTCTTCAGCGCATTATACAGTCAGTAGCACTATTTCAGTTTTTGTAACACAAGACTAAAATCATGTTAACATTTTAGCTTAGAGATATAGCAGTTCCTTTAAAAGCTTCCTTAAAAATATACTTAGACATACTTTCAGCTCAGGTTATAAATACATACTAGGATCATATACTGTAAAGTATTGACACTCTTGGAGTTGGATAATGTATTGACGTTCTTGGAGTTGGATAAACTATTGACATTGTTGGAATTGGAATAAAGTATTGAGTTGATACAAGCATGCAAAATCTGAAGGTAATGCTACTCAATGCTAGAAGTCTAAACTTCAAAATGCACTCTCTCGAGGCACTCCTAAAAATGGAGAACATTGATATCTGTGCAGTAACTGAGACCTGGTTCAAGGCTCCAGAGAGCACCCCTGCATTACCAGGCTACAACTCTTACCACACTTTTCGGCTACCAAACCAAGACCAAAACACTAAAGGTGGAGGAGTGTCCATATCACCAAGGATATCCACACCTCCAGGCTAGTTGCCCAACACAATGCATCTGAAATTCTCCAGGTGGAGCTAACACTAGGTAAGACTACAATCCAAATTGTAGCTTGCTACAGATCCCCCACCATGCCCTAAGATTCTCACTTCACCTTTCTAAACATACTGGAAAATATTAAGATACAACCACTCTAATACTGGATAATTGCAACTACCCTGCCATTAACTGGGAAAACTACTCGGGTACCAACACCTTTTCCCAATGGTTCTTGGAATTCATAATTCCAATGCCCTGGATCAACTAATCCATTGTCCCACCAGGGGCTCCAATATCCTAGACCTGGTCATTACCAACATGGGAGATTGATGCTCCACACTAGTGGTCACCCCCTCATTGGTCAGGTCTGACCATAAGCAAATCACCCTTGACATCCACATCCCACCCCCACCCCCTAGTAAGGAAACCTCTGTAAAAAACTTCTCCAAAGCCAACTTCATGGTACTCAAGTCAGAAGTGACAAACTTCATGGCACCCATGCAGACGGGAGCTGAAAGTTTGACTGCTGAATCCTACACTAAGGCACTGTACGAGCACATTCACTCGTGCATGACTCATGCCAACCCAAATAGAACCAAGATGCTCTCCTCCAAAAAAAGGAAGCCAATCTGGTGGTCCTCTGCCATAAACAAACTATACAACAGAAGAAAGAAACTGTTGCAGAAAAGAGGAAAATCTCAGGAGGCAAAAAAATCCCTTACCAGCCTCAGTAAGAAGTTGAGAGCCCTTATAAAATCCTCCAAAGCAAATTAAGAAAATAAAATTGCTAAAGATTCCAAAGACAACCACAAGGCATTCTATAGTTTTGTCAAGAATCTAAATGGCAATGCTCAGATCTGCTCTGAGCTACAACAGAATGGCATTAAATATACTCATCCCAAGGATATTGCCAATATCCTGGCAGATCGATTTAGTGCCGACTTCACCCCCCCTTTCATCCCCTAAAGGGCCCATCTCAATACCAAAAGATTGCCAAATTCCAGTAACCATGGCCACACAGGTAGAAACCACACTCTCCTAAGCTATGAATACAGCATCCATGGGACCAGATGACATCCCGGGCTTTGTACTACATGAACTACAAAATGAACTGGCACCTCACCTAAGTGTCATGATTAATCATAACCTCACCTCTGACTTTGTGCCCACTGAGTGGCGCACAGCGGCAGTTATCCCACTCCACAAAGGGGGATCCACCTTGGATCCCGGGAACTACCGTCCCATCAGTCTGAAGAGCCTGATCTGTAAGGGTATGGAACGCATCATCATGGAACTTATAAACAAAGACATTTGGAACCTTCAAACCCTGGAGCCCACCCAATTTGGGTTTGTGAAGGGCTGATCTTGTCTCCTGAACCCGACTGACTTCTTTGAATCAGTCTACAGAGCTGTGGATGAATGTAAGGAGGTCCACACAGCCTATCTGGACCTTGCCAAGGCCTTTGACACCATCCACCACTCTGGAATCATAGATAAACTTACTAAGCTGGGCATAAATCCCTACGTCACTCGATGGGTTGCCAACTGGCTTACTGACAGAACTCAGACTGCAAAAGTAACCAACTCCAAATCCAGCTCCAGACAGGTGACAAGTGGAGTACCTCAGGGTTCAGTCCTGGGACCGCACTTGTTTAACATCTACTTCTCTGAAGTACAGGCCAACACTAAGGGACTTCGGCTAACAAAGTTCGCAGATGACTGCAAACCGGGAGCCATTATTGAATCCCCAAATGGTATGGATATTCTACAAAAGGGCCTTACAGAAACAGATGCTTGGTGTCAGAGCCATGGGCTCAAGCTTAATGCCAAAAATGTATAGTTATCCCCTTTACGAAAAACCATGTATCCATGAATTACCACATAAGTGGCTGTACACTAAACACTGAAAATGTGATGAGAGACATAGGGACACAGTTGGACAGTGGTCTCACCTTTGATAACCACATCGCCACAACAGTCAGGAAATGCCTCTATGTTGCACACCTCATCACTAAGTGCTTTTCATCCAGAAAAAAGGAGGTTATTGTCCCACTGTACTCATACCTCATTAGACCCATTATAGAGTACAATGACCTTCTTTTGGTATGTACCTCACAAGACATCTGCAACAGCTGGAAAGGCCACAAAAATACCTCACTAAAAGAATCACAGGCCTAAACCAGATGCCCTATGCTGACCATCTAAAAAAACTCCAGCTATACTCTGTGGCATATCGTCTACTCAGAGGTGATGTCTGTTTAACATACAAGGCCATGTCAACCCTGAGCTGTTGGACATGCTCCACTTAAAGAAATTCCAATCCCTCAGAGCCACATGCTCCAGGGATCTAAATCTTGTCATCACAATGAACAAAACATGCTGGAGGGATAGGTTCCTCACCCATAGACTCCCCATACTCTGGAATAGACTGCCCATACATGTCAAGCAGAGCGCCTCCTTGGCCCTCTTCAAAAGGAGCCTTGACAATTAGATGGGAGATAGGAATTTCACCTCGGGGATCACGTCAGTCACCCTGCTAAACAGGGGTCCAGGGAAGTAAATATAGTGGGAAGAAATATCAAGGGAATTGTTATGGCTAGACTTGTATAGGCCCTAGGGTCGATAGCCTAGTTCCAACTTATGAACCTATGAACCTATGAGTTGGAATAATGTATTGACGTTCTTGGAGTTGGAATTTTTTTTTTGTTATTTAGCTTTTATTTTCTAACGTCTGGTTTATCACTGCATTAGCCTTTGGTCTTAAGAGACAGATATAACCCCCAGCAACTCACACTCCTGTGTAATAGACTACCACTGAATGTGAAGCAGTGCTCCTCAATAACCCTGTTCAAGTACAAGCCTCATTACTTTGTGGGTGATTGTAAAGTTACCTGTAGGGTGGCACCTATGTCCCTCATTGACAGGCCCAGTTGTTGCCACTCACAAAATCACTCTGCTAACAATGACCATCTAAATATACTCAATAAGAGTACTTGTGTTTTTACATAGCTAGGCTTCTATTGCCTCATGTATAGTGATAACCATGTACTCCTGAAACTTAAAAATACAATATGTGAGAGCTGCAAGTATACAATGAATCTAGAAAAAATGCTCTTTCTCTCTCAGGTAACAACAAAGTAGATATAAAACAGGTTTTCCGTACAAACATTTCACCACCTCAACAAACCAAGTGTACAACACTTAAACCCACATATGTAAAGGTACTAATTAGAAGCTTAGCAAAAGAGCAGAGACCTCACAAATGCAAACCTTCTGCAAACATTACAGTCCCAATGGAACCCACTGCACATAAAAACAAATTATCAGTGTCTCACTCATTAAGACCTTAAAGTAAAACTCCTCAAAACTAATGTCTTGGTCATAGGTGAATCCATACTGAGACACACATATGTCCCCCTCACCAGGTTGCACAAGGAGAAAGTCATGGTCAGCTGCCTGTCAGGTGCCAGGATCCACAAAGTCATGCATGCACTCAAGTCTCTCATCAACCAGCACAGTTATACCTCTATCGTACTCCACCTTGGAGTAAATGACTTGAGACGTAAATCACTGGACTATATGAAGAGAGACATGACTGAGCTCTCAGATTATGTGTCCTTGACAGGTATGTCCCTAGCCCAAAGCAGCATTCTACCTTCTCCCAGGATGATGGCTCAATACAAGCAAATGAATTACTGACTTTAAAAATTGGCTTAGCTATTGGTGTCATTCCAGGGAGATCCAGCGTTTGTCAGCATGGAATGATATGGTCGACAGACCACACTCCTTTGTCAGGGATGGTCTTCATCTCTCACCTCTTACCTTTTGGTTACTGGTCAAGGTACTTGCTTCCCCATAGTGCTTTTTTAGGCAAAGCCATAATAACAAAATTCCTGATGTAAAAATATCCTCAAAAGACAAACTCAGGGTTCTGCTGCTTAATGCTAGGAGTTTAAATCAGAAACTACACTCAGTGGAGGCACTTCTTACTTGGGAAGTTGTCGATGTTTGTGCAGTCACAGAGACATGGTTAAGGTTTGCAGAGAGTACTCTGGCCATGAAAGGCTGTAATGCCTTCCACATGTTCAGGCAGCAAAATGATCATGAAAGAACTAAAGGAGGAGGTGCAACCATCTTCCTAAAAGACAAATACACCTCAAGACTGGTTAAGCAGTACAACTCCCTAGAGATACTCCAAGTCCAACAAACTGTAGGAAAGACCCCCCTCCATGTCATTGTTACCTACAGGTCCACAGACATGAACCATGAAAACCACACAGTGCCTTCCTGGACCTACTTGAGTCACTCATAATACAGCCAAACACGCTAGGCATGGTTAACTTTAACTATCCTTCCATCGATTAGGATACATATATGAGCTCAAACACACTTGCCCTACTTTCCTGCACTTTGCAAACACGAATGTTCTGGAACAATTAGTCTGCACTCCCACAAGAGGCTTGAATGTCCTTGACCTAGTACTCACCAGCATGGGAGATTGCTGCAACACCCCAAGTGTGCGACCCTCACTTGTAAGGTCTGACCATAAATCAGTCACATTCAGTGTATTCAGTGTAGCAATCATACCCCCCCCCAGCATCCAGATGGTTGAAAATTTTCTCCAAAGCAAGCTATAGTCTCCTAAGTGATAGCATAAATAGTTTTAGACCTCCTGCCACCACTGTCAGTAAAGAATCATATGCAGAGGTGTACACAAATGCCCTGTATAAACACCTTTATAAGTGCATAGACTTAGGTGTACCAGAATGGATCAAAACTTGCTCACGAAAAAACAAGCTGCCCTGGTGGACATATAGATTATACAACAAGAGAAAGAAACTTAAGTCCAGGAATAAGAAGGAACAGTCTCAGCAGAACAACACCCTCCATAGCTTAAACAAGTAAATTAGACATCTTGCAAAGTCCGCTAAATTATGAAACTTAATTAGCATCCATAGCTAAGAATAATCACAAGGGATTCTTTAGCTATGTCTGTAATATAAAAGGGAAGGGCTGGCTTTGCACCAAATTCTGAGTGGATAGTACCACTCATACTGAACCTGAGGACATAACTAACCTGTTTGCAGACAGGTTTAGCAAAAATATACGAAAAATAGGCACTGGAGGCCAAACCAGTTCCGACACAACCTTCTTTTATTGGCGAAATCCACAAAGACACAAACGTTGTTAACACACTCCTGTAACATTTTTGTCATAAAAACTTCACCAGATGAGTGTACTAACCTTTGTAACATGCTTATAAACCTATTATTCCTTTTAATTAACCAATGAAATACTATAATATATGAAGTGTTAATCAATCATGAATATTACATTGTTAAAATGTTCCCATAGCAAATAAACACAAAAATTATTATGCACCTATATATAAAACTTTTTATAAAACTTCATACTCATAAATTATTCTAAAACTGTGGATGGATGAAAAAAATGATAGTATGTTTAAAGAAATAAATAATAAGTTAATAAATAAAGTTATAAATAAAGTTAATAAAGTTTATTTGCTATGGGAACATTTTAATTTAATTTTCATGACTGATTCAACATACTTAATATATTATAGTATTTCATTGGTTAATTAAAAGGAATAATAGGTTTATAAGCATGTTACAAAGGTTAGTATGCTCATCTGATGAAGTTTTTATGATGAAAATGTTAAAGGAGTGTGTTAATAAAGTTTATGTGTCTTTGTGGAGTTCGCCAATGAAAGAAGGGTGTGTTGGGACTGGTTTGGCCTCCGGTGCCTATTTTTCATTTATTTGTCTACTTTGGAGCACATTTTACCACTTTTTGGCTTATTTAGTAAAAATATCACATCCCTGTCTCTACCAGTCATACCCCAAAGCATACCTGTCAACAGTTCCCTACCTATTATCTCTAAAGAACAGGTCATAACCACACTTGTTAAGGGCAAAAACACAGCCTCTATGAGACTGGATAACATCCCAGGTTGCTTGCTAAACAGTCTAAAGCAAAAGTACTGGCTTTATCTCAGCAGAGTGGAAAAAAGTAACTGTAATCACCTTGCACTGAGGGGTCCCTTAACTGACCTGGTGAACTATACACCCATAAGCCTGACCAGCCTTGTCTGCAAAGCCATATAGAGAATCTTCTTGGACCTTATCAACAAGGACATTGGTGACTTTCAAACTCTTCACATGACCCAGTCTGCCTTCATTAAGGGCAGATTGTGCCTGTTAAACCTAGTGGAATTCTTCAAGAGTATCACCAAAGCCCTGGATGAAGGCAAATAAGTACATACTGCCTATCCCGACTTGTCCAAGGGCTTTGACACAACCCACACTCAGGAATCATTGTGGAACTCACTCAGCTGGGGATTAACCCATATATCATTAGATGAGTAGCCAAATGGTTCATCAACGGAACGCATACAGTCAAACGTAGGTATTTCGGCTCTACCAGCTGAGCTGTTACCGGTGGTGTCCCACACAGGTATGTGTCGGGTCCCCTACTGTTTGGAATGTATTTCTCAGGAAGTCAGGCAAAAACAGATGGCCTGTGGCACACCAAGTTCACTGATGACTGTAAATTGGGTGCAATCACTGAATCCTCAGACAATGTCAACATACTACAAAATTGGCTTAAATGCATAACTGATTGTTGCCAAAGCCACAGACTTAAAGTTAATCCAAAGTTATCCCCAAAAATTCACTATTATTCCCTTCAGCAAAGGAGAAGTCCTTGGAAATTACACTATTAATAATACACCCCTATGTTCCAACCCAATGTCGAGAGATTTGGGATGCAGGTTGATAGCAAACTCAACTTTGATCATCAGGTGTCCACAGTAGTAAGCAAGGCTTTTACATTGCATACCTCATAAGTAAGTGCATATCATCCAAGACTAAGGATGCTATAACTCTACTGTACTCATCCCTCACCATTCCAATAATAAATACAATGCCCTCTTTTGCATGTACCTCACCAGACACCTGCAGCAACTGGAGAGACCTCAGACGTTTCTCACTAAGTAAATCCAGGGAATTCCAACACGTTACCTACATGGACAGACTGAATACCCTGCCACTGTACTCTGTATCATATACATTGCTGAAAGGAAACTTGAGGCTAGCCTACAGAGCAGTCTCAAACCCTGCCTTAATGGAATTGCTGCACCTCTGCAAATCAAATGGGACTAGACCCACTCACTGTAGGGACCTTAGCTTAGCCTGCAACATCAACAGGACATGATGGAGAGACAGATATGCCTCCCAGAGATTGCCACTCCTATGGAACAAACTGCCAATTCACATGAAACTGATCTCCTTGATGACCCTATTTAAGCATGACTTGGACAATTGGATGTGATATCATAAATTTATCCCTAAGATTTCACCTATGTCACTCTTAGACAGGGGCAACCAATGCTGAACATGGATTCACAAATATGGACTACATAGCTTGGTCTATAAGCAAACAATGGTACAACTTGGCTAGCCATGAAAATGCCCCAGGGCCATTAGCCTTGTAACCTCCTATGAACTTAGGGCCATTATGGCAGTAGCCTCGTATGAACGCATGAAGCTCTGAACCTATGCAAGCCTGCCAACATCTTATATCACATGTGAGCTACTGATGTCATGTATTATAAGTTCAGCTGCAGTACTACAAAAGTCAGACTTGGGTTGTGGTACTTGGATTTAGTACTGTGTTCTGTGTTCTGTAGTCTGTATACCTAGATAGGTAGGGGTTCTATTCTCACTGCTGTCAGCTGTGTGTGTGTGTGTGTGTGTGTGTGTGTGTGTGTGTGTGTGTGTGTGTGTGTGTGTGTGTGTGTGTGTGTGTGTGTGTGTGTGTGTCGGTGTGCTTGTTCTTGCTTGACATTACAGACAGCCTTTTACAGCAACATGTGGGACACTGTTATTGCTATATTCTCAACAGAAATTGCTGATGTCATCATCTATATATGATTTTTGGATATGCAGTACTCCCGCAAGGGCAGGGTCAGAGACTGCCCTGGGAGCCAGACAGAAGTCACCTAATCCTATACAATAAAGTTTGCAGTGACATGGCTTTTAATCTAAGCAGATACATCATGGCATGGTTTATAAGACCTGTGTTATCTTGCTGAGAAAGCCCTGTGGTCTCGCCAGCTACTGCATGTTCTTTTTGAGGTACATGCAAAAGAGAGCTTGATACTGTATTATGGTTCTGATGAGGTTTGACTACAATGCTATCATACAATCCTATGATCTGAATTAGATGACATGACTTATGATGTGCACCATGCGTTTGTCCTGGAAAATCAGTAAAGAGTGAAGTTAGAAAGTAATGATACACATTGCAGTTTCTGACTTCACAACCCTTACAAGAGCATTCACTATAAAGTTGTGAAATGCTGATGCTATTAACTTTCTAACTTTCCAAGGCCAATATAAGTCAAAGGTACAATGATCAGTTCAACAACACAAATGCAGATATACTAAGCACTAAGTTAGCTATGCACCCTTAACATCAGACACAGATTTTGTGTCCCTGAATCCAGAAATAGAAAACAGGGATATGGCACAGTTATCATCACTTGCACAAGGTGCAGGGTGGGGGTGGGGACAGGTAGCCTAGGCTGACACAAAAGGTCAGTGACTTTGTGTGAGTAAGAAGGAGAAGAAGGCAGCCATTGGGATAAAACAACAAATGGCTCATGAGACAAAATGAGTAACTGGTGTGTGTGTGTGTGTGTGTGTGTGTGTGTGTGTGTGTGTGTGTGTGTGTGTGTGTGTGTGTGTGTGTGTGTGTGTGTGTGTGTCTGTAGGGGACCTCCAGGTGAAATTGGTGTGTGATTGTCTGCATGAATACAGCCAAGTTCTGTGCTAGCTCTATGTTTTGGTCTGTCAGACAGGTGTGAGCCATACATGGTAGAGGTGGCAGTTCATTGTTGTCATCCCTGACCATGAGACCTGTCTCTGCCAGGAGTTGCACTGGCACCTCCACGGACAAGGTCAGATGGAGTGCTGCTAACTGAATGTGACTGATATCTGCTGGATGAGCTCCATTCATGGGGATGCCCAGGGCCAGGACCCCATGACCTGCCACATCTGGGTGGGGATAGCACACTCACTGATGGAGCAGAAGAATACTGCCACTATGGGAGCATGATTGGGTTGGGCCATATTGGCTCACAGCAGATGATGTGGCTGACCTGTGTCCAGGAGGATGATGTTCCCCTCTTAACAGATGTTCCATCACAGATACTGCTCATTCCATGACAGACACCCCTCATTCCAAAGTGTTATTCATCCAATCCAGTGAATTGGCAACACAGTGAAGGCAGTCACCCATCAGACTGTGTCACATACACAACCCTGAGCATTTGTCTGGAGAACCCATGAGAACATGCATTTGCCTCCATGATGGCCCTAAATAAACGTTGAGTGTGGCAGGAAGTGATATCTGCACCAGGTGGAGGAGGGACAGCAGGCCTCCTCTTAGCACCCCTATCAATCCTCTTGTGTGCCACCTCACCCTCACTTTGGCTATGGTCAGACTCAATAGGCACTGAAGCCATGTTAGCCACACTTCTCTGATCAATGTCCTTGCCATCCACCTGTCCAATATCTGTGGGGTCAGTGGACTCGGCAGGTGTAGACCTAATGGCTGTGTCCAATGGAAACACAGGGGATGGCTGTATGTCAACCTCTGTGTCAGATTCAACTTCTGCACCCCCAACTGTGCCTCATTTTGGCCATCATCATCATCAGCGTCTGCTGAAACACTGACATCAGATGGTGCACAAGGCCCACACTCCCACTGTCATGATCATCTGTGATAAAAAAGCAAGAAGCACCAGAATACATTAATACCTGCACAACTATAGTGCAATATATGCTAACAAAGTAACAGTGCTGCCACTATTATAGACAGTACAACAATACACACAACAGGCTTGAGTTCAAAATCACACTATACAATATTTCTTTAAATTGCTCAGCAGTACTGACATAAAAATATTTGGCTTGCCATCTGCAGAAGACATACTGTGCTGTACTCCAGATGATCCTGGAAGAAGTTAAGTAAGAGGTAAGGGCAACATCATCACAATTAACTGTAACACAGGGGGTAATACATTTACCCCTTTATATGTGCATTAACTCTACTTTCAACAAGAATGTTGCTTGGCTGACAACTCCAACCTAAGCTTATAACTGTAGCAATCTTCAACACCCCCCCCCCCCAAAAAAAAAAAGACGTGATACAAAATTAACTTATTAATTTCAGTTGTTTCACTGTACAATAGTATTCAACTGTTCAGATAACAAAGCCTACCTGGAAGTTCCTCCTGGGTGTGCTCGTTGTCTTGGAAGGTGTTGCACCCACATCCAGTACATGTTGTACTGCACTATCCTGGGAGCTGTCTGGATCTCTGATACTGACCAGGAACTGTTCATTGGGAGCTAGTGGTGGTTTCCTAGCAGGCCCTACTCTGGTAACCATTTGGTCATGGCCTACTACAGCTGCTCACATCCGTGCAGATGTAATCATGTCAGTGGTCCTGTGGCACACCTGTTTGTATGTTCTGCTGGGGCCACACACGGCAATGACATCCTAAACAATCTGTTGCCAAATGCTCATCCTACGTTCCATGTCTCCCATCCCCTTTCCAAGAGAAAAGCACCATGTTACATAAACCCACTGACATCGGTGAAGAGGGGTCTTCCTGGATTGACATGCCTGAGTGGCACACTCATAGGTATCCTAAAAGACAAAAGAAGTGCAATACACATAAGTATCACATAACTGCAAAATAGCTGTTTCCAGATAAAACAGAAAAGGTAGCTAGTCAGTATTACCCACTGGGGAAACATAAAACAGTCTACAGATGTGAAATACTAACAATAGGCAGGATGCAAAACAAGGAGAGCAACAAGAGTAATATATCCTTGTTTGTGCCATAGCAGTAACTCAACTTTGCTCCCCCCCACAAAAGAACAAGCAACCCAATTCTGCTAACAAAACATCTTTGAAATGCTAAAAGTGCTATCAAAGTTCCTGTCCCTGAAACATTTGTACATACTTATCACACAGCATTCTATTTTCATGTATTGGTAATCATGTGTACCTCTGAAATGGCTTGACAAACATGCCCATGCCATCAGTACACTTCTAATTAATGCATACAGATAAACGTGTAGAAGTCTTTGCTTCACATTATTCTTAAATGCATTCTAGCATATGCAATATGTAGGTGACAAAATGGGAGCATACCTGCTTAAGTTCAATACTTCTCTGTACAGATATATCCTGAAGAAAATGCATGTTTTTGCAGTCTTCAAAGCATATACAACTCTCCCCACCATCAGTTTGGCTAGCTATACGGTTGCCTATTTATATGGTGCAGATTATTAATGGATTGCATCTGTCTTTGTATTTCATAGATGCTAATTATAGCATAAGCAGCTGAATTGCATGCTAATCAACCTGTCCAACATGGTGGAGCTGCTCAACAAGCTATAAACCATCCATGTAGACTCCATGCTGGTTTTTCCTGTGGATTTCAAAACTTTTGCAGCACCAATATAGAAAGTCTACACAGACAGAATGTTGGGCTGCTGCTGCTTTTATGCATTTATATGTGCTGCAGGCTGAAGCCAGTGCTGCTGCTGCTGCCAACAGGCCTAGACCAAGAAGGGGAAGAGTTTTCAGGTCCCGGTTAAGTTTCCACAACCTACATGACATGGAAATTGTAGAGTGCTATGGGGTGGACAGGGACACACTACAGGAACTCTGTGACCTCCGCCGCTCTCAACAAAGAGCCAGACCCAACTGAGGGGAACCCATTCCAGTGGAAAGTTATGTGTAGCCCTTAAAACCTTAGCTAAAGGTACCTTTCAGAGACCAACAGGGGACATGCTGGGAGTGTCACAGGATCCTCCACCAATTCCTGGATGCTATGCTCCAACATGCCAGTGAGCACATATCTTTTCCCAGTAGTTCTGAGTAGAGGGCCAGAATTATGCAATACTTCTACTGGGTAGCACATTACCCTGAAGTACTGGGTGCAATAGATTGCACTCATGTAGAAATTAAGGAACCACCAGGAGAAGAGGGTACACTCTATGTTAACAGTAAGGGCTATCACTCTATCAACTACCAAGTCATGTGTAATTCAAAAGGAAACATCTTGAATGTGTGTGCTGGCAACCCTGGCAGTTACCACTACTCACATATATGGCACACCTCCCAACTGTACCAGATGTTTGCTAGGGGGGATAACCCACAGGCTAATTTACTGGAGGATGCAGGCTATGCACTGGAAGCATGGCTGATGACTCCCATCAGAAATGCACAAACATCCACAGATGAATGCCATACTGATACACACGCTCAAACCAAAAATGTCATAGAGCATGTGTTTGGGCTTGTGAGGTCACAGTTCTGGTGCCAAGATACATCTGGAGAGCCCTGCAGTACAATCCATTGACATGTACAGAAATATTCATATTATATGCCGTGCTACACAATAAATCCTGAGGAAACAGCTGCAGCAGGATCAGCAAGGAGAAGGAGCACACATCCCACCACCAGTGCCATGGTCAACATAGCCACAGGCCGATGAGGACTCATGGGGAAACACTAGCTGTTGTGGGTGTAGGCAGACATAAGCATGCTCAGTATGCCTTTGCATTGGCTAAGTAACAATGTATAGCACACTCACTCACCACTCAGGGGCCTAAAACCTTCATTTTACTCACTTGCATATAGTGACTTTGATGCCAGGCAACTCATACAACCTTTACCTCCCCATGTATTGGCTGTGTTCTCCTTGCATCAGAAAGAGTCAGCTCTGAACTAACACTGTGGCAACTGCAGCATTTACAAGGTAAGTCTTGAAACTGGTGTGTATTGTTTAATAATATTATGGCTTCTCCTTGTATTTCATCAGTAGGTACAGTAAGGAAGTAAAAGGTTGGAGATTTGTACAGAAATTACCTTAACATGTAACAGCAGAGACTTATCTGACTTATATGTGTCCATTAATAAGTAGTAGGCCTCAGGCATCAAAGATTCACATAGGCATACCTCTGAAAAGTATTGATGATCACTGCATGCCCTAGGTTTAGCACCATACATTTATACTGGAAAATCATTAGAGAAGTTAGAAAGTAATGATTCACATTGCAGTTTCTGACTTCACAACCCTCACAAGATTAAACAGGCAGGATGCAAAACAAGACCAAAACTGCTAAAAATGCGGACTGCACACGATAGGAGAGCTGGTAAAAACACAACTTTAATGTTGCAAAAACTGATACAAATGTTGATAAAATCCAGGTAATAGTAAGCGCTTTCGGCAAGTTAAAATAACCCGCCTTCATCAGACAAACCACGAGATTGAGTCAAAATGTCTTATACTATGCAATTAAAAACAGCAAACCAATCATATTAAAATGCATTTGCTAAGTGAGGGAAACTCCATGGCAACCTTAAAAGGGCATAGCTTCAAGATGCAACTTAAAAGCAAGTAAATCATCATTGACATTTACTAGTAAATGGTGCAATGAATGTAAACAACCGCATAACAGTTAACTACATGCATTTCAAGTTAATGCTCAAAAGTGCCGTGTGGCGCTAAACATTAAAAGAACATATATAAGTGCCAAATGCACGTAAAATACTCATAAACTGAATAAAGCCTGCAGGATTCAATATCAAATCCAATACACCCCTGATGCGATGTCTAAGCTAAGTTGTAATAGCTACAATGAATTACTTAAAACGCAAATGCACATTACTTAAATTGTGAATATCGTATATTTTCATCACAATAAGTGAATGCCTAAGTCAAAGCAAACTTAGGCTTCTAGGCTACAGCGCAGCTGGCATAAACATACGGGGCGGACTGATAAACCGACAGCCCCAGCCATTGGTTTACAACTACTATGTTGCATAACCTGGCCTGCACAAAACCATATATATATAAATGCAAGTATAATTAAGAACTATATGACACATAGAATGGAGGAGATCTAAAACACAATAATCAGACCGACCTGTGTGGAACCTATTGCATGTTACAATTTTTAGAAAAATGATAAAAATATCTATAAAGGTATCTACATGCACAAACACCCCAATCATGGTAGATTTGGTAATGAATCGTGAACAATCCAAGGACTGTAAATGTAAATATGCATATAAGTCAATCCAATGAGACCACAATTGCTACAAAGGATGCTGAAATACACTAATAGGTTGTAATATCTACCTATTATAATATAACCATTTTAAAACACATTTGATTGACAGTCCCTCGTTGATACCGGGGAATATGTGAGCCCTGGTCCTAATCTGCCATAACAATTCGTCAATTTCTAAACGAATTTGCCATGGCCCACCCCTTAAATCCATTTCTCTTTGTTGTAATACAAGAAATTGGAATGCATGGCCTGTAAACTCTAGGCAGTGTCTGGCTAGAGCGTTATTAACATCTTCTTTGGTGATAGCGTATTGATGTTCGTAAATTCTATTTTTTAGCTTTCTCTCGGTTTTACCGATATAGAAAGCATTGCAAAGATTGCAAAGTGCTACATATATCACCGCCTTGGACTCACAATTGTGATGTCCATTACACCTATACTCCTTGCCATTGATGTTAAATTTATTCACTACTCTAATGTGTTTACATTGGGAGCATGCTCCACATCTAAACATACCATTAGGTCTATTAGGCCTAGAGTGTGATCTTCTTTCTAAGATGCTCTTCATATTATCCCCCCTTCTATATGTGATTCTGGGGTGATCCCCCAAGAGAACACAGAGGGATCTGTCATGCTTGATAATTTCCCAATTTTTATTAATGACTTCTTTGATTTTCAAAGAGTCAAGGGAATAGGTGTGTAAGAAACTGATATTAAACCTGCTAGTATCAGTATTATGAATGAAACTACTACTAATTTGAGATAATGTGAGATCATCACAGGACGTCAGATTGTCATTCAAATGGCCTGAAAGTAGAGGAAAGTAGTGACCTGACTCACGTTTATTAATAACCTCTGCTACCACATTAGAAACTAGAGGCTGCGGATAGCCTCTTGCGAGAAACATGTCAGTAAGATTGTTACATTCAACAATAAAGTCGTCTGGATCAGTTACCATGCGGGCTGCTCTAACGATCTGCCCTTTGATGACAGCTTTCTTTTGGTGATAAGGGTGATTGCTTGAGAAATGTAGAAAAGCATTAGAGTATGTTGGTTTCCTAAATATCCTACTTTTGAATCTTTGATTGACTCTATCCTTCATTAACAGAATGTCTAGATAGTTGATCTGTGAATCATCTATGTTATATGTGAATTCTAGAAAATCTGCTGATTTTGTGATTCTGTCAATAAATATCGGGATCAACTCTCTTTCACCCCCCCAAATACAAAAAATGTCATCCTGGTAACGAGTGTACCAGGTGACGTATTGTAAGAAAAACTCGTCCTTGAATAAATAGCTAGACTCCCAGTGAGCAAGCACGGCGTTAGCGAAAGTCCCTCCACAGGCCGAGCCCATGGCAATGCCCGAAGTTTGTAAATAAAACATCCCTTCGAACATAAAGAAATTATTAGATAACACAATTTCTAATAGGGTCTCAATCAAATTGATGGTGTCAAGTTCAACATTTTTTGCCAACATAAAATCCCTCACCCAGGCCACGCCAATATTTTGAGGAATGACAGTATATAGATCCTTGATATCAACAGTGAGAAACAACATATTGTCATTATATGTGAGCTTATTGATGTTCTTAAGGAAAGACCACGAATCTTTACAAATATGAGATTCACTGTCGATCAAAGGTTTCAGGATACTGTCAACATATTTTGCACATGCCTGGGTGATGGAACCCCTTCCATCTATAATAGGTCTAAATGGGGGCGAAACCAGTCTTTTATGTAGTTTAGGTGTTCCAAAAAATGCCGGAATTCTTGGAGCCGGCATAGTCAAATATTTAAAAATGTCTGTATCAATATAGCCCTCCAGAAACAGATCATTGAGCATGTTATTGATTTTCCTATAAGCCCCATTTATCTCATTCAGAGATGATGTTTTATAAGCAGGCGAATCTAAATGTTGTGCCAAGTATTCAACGTATTTGTAATGATCCATGAGAACTAATCCCCCACCTTTATCTGGTTTCATAGCTCTAATATGACAGTCCTTTATTAGCTGGATGAAATCCCTCTCCAAAGGGGCAATGTTAGAGGGATTTTTCTGTTTATTGTACATAATTTGGTTCTTAATAGCCCACATGTCCATCTCGCACATTTTTTCAAAAGTTTGCAAGGTGGAATGTAAAGGGGGGTTATAGGAACTAGCTACCCTAAGTAGACTAATTGCAGATGAATCGTTACCCATGAGACAATTTAAATTGAGTTTACGTGTGAATACCTTCAAGTCAATGATTAACCTGCCTATATCCATGGTGCGCCCTGGCACAAAAGAGAAATCCTTGGCTAGAAAATCAATGATGTCTTGTGAAATAACCAAAGAAGTATAGTTATACACAGTAAAGTCACCATTAGAACTTTTGTAAAGTTTCGGATGCACACCAATGTTCGTTGCATCGATCACCTCCTGCGCCCCCGTCTCCTGTTCCTCGAATTGTTCTGAGGTTGAGCTCGTGGGCGATTGTTGCCCCTGTGATTGTTCACCAGTTGAAAATCCTGGTTATCGTAGTTGTTCTGAATAACAGGGTGATCAGTTGATGGAAAAGACAACTCACCCTCTACAATTGGGGGGTTTGTGCTGATGTTATTGTTAACATTGAGTCTAGGACTCCTTCTGACAACAGGTCTACCATTACTACTGTTATTACTGGTATTTTCTATATTGGTCTGAAAAGGTTGTACGTGGTCAGAGTCAGCTACTAAACCGACAACAGGGTTGTTAATTGGACTCTGTGCTAATCTAGGGTAAGCACGTTTATTTGCATAGTCCTTAATATCCCTGGCCAATTTCTTTTTCTTATTAGAAATCAGCTTGTCCATGGTAGCATCAATGCTGGCAAAAATCCTACAATATTCGTATTTATATCTAGGAAACTCGACATCTGATTTAATGTCCATTTCGAGTGTTTCAAGTTCTGATTTTAATTTGCAAATGTCAGTAGTGTAAAACCCAATGAGAGCTTGCAGGAACTCAAACCCTTGTCTATCAAAGAGCTCAATCAGTTCTTGATAGAAAGGAGAAGCTTCTGTTAGTCCAGCCGGAAACCGCCATTGGCGTAGTCCTTTAGGGATGACCTTATTTTTGATACATTCCTGCAAATATGAGGTCTCCAATTGTAATTTCTTACATTTAAACAATTTCACATCAAGAAGATCGATTTTAATGTCCAAATTCTGATTCTCCACAACAGGAGGCTCTGAATTGTTATCTTCCATGTTATTACTAGATGTGAAAAAACTGTTGTTATCCAAAAAGTTGTTAATTATAGGTATAACATCAGAATGATGGTTACAAGTCTCATACCTTCTGGTTTGTGCTGCAGTTTGCGCTGGATCCCTTAAAGGTTGATTAATAGAAGGTAAAGGAAGCTGCTGTGAACCCGCAGCCACCGCAACACGGCCGCTTACCTCAGAGGGAGGCATGCGATTAAACATAGCACCAGGCGAACCCTGGCTGTTAGGAATTGTTCCTCCATTAGAATCTATTGCAGACAAGTTGCTAACATTGTGCCGTACTCCAACCGGTACGGCCGAATTAGAAAAGGCATCCACCTTTTGTGTAAGTGCATCCACTCTATGGAGTAATGCCTCAATAAGTAACGTGAGATTAGTTGGTTGCGAGTCGTTGCTAGTATTGCCCAAGTCTCGTGGTGTAAAAATAGAAGGTGAACCAGCCTCTCCAGTCCGCATTTTTAGCAGTTTTGGTCTTTTGCCGTTTGTTTGTTGAGGATGCAAAACAAGGACAGTAACAAGAGCAACATGTCCTTGTCTGTGCCATAGCAGTAACTCACCTTTGCTCTTCCTCGAAAAGAACAGTCCATTCTTGTTTGTGCCATAACAGTAAATAACCTTTACTCACCGTAAAAGAACAGTCTATACTTTTTTGTGCCATAACAGTAACTCAACTCAGATAACTGAAGAATGACCAACAAACACAGAAAGGTAAGACAGAGCTGTGTTTTGCAAGCAATAATCACAACAGGTTGTGTGATCACTAAGTGCACTACATCCAAATATAATAAATATAATAAAGGTACAAATGACAGTTTATGGCTTGATATCAGTGTACATTCTGTTGCAGTTGGTTGTGTAAAGAATGACTTCAGTTCTTTGATGCAAAACTGTGATGGATAAAGCACCCATCCTGTTTTCTGAAGGTGCATTGGAGTGAGAGTTGAAATCCAGACCTATATATAAATATCTCATGTGTACTAACATTTCTACTGCATATGCCATAAGTTGTTTTTCCTCATTTCAACTATTTCTCCCATTTTTTTTTCATTTTTTTTTTGTTGTTGTTTGGCCACTGTATGAGCGAAGAGCTGCTTAGTGCCAACACATGAATCAGAAAAAAATGTTGGGTTTGGCTTTGTTTATCTCATTTGCATGAAGCGATGCAATGTGCAAGCTGGACAAATAAAAAAGAGTTACTTTCAATTAATGCTATTGGGCATTGCGTAAAACAGCTTTGTGAGATGGTTAACAATGAGGACTTAACAATGATTTCAGTAAAATGGGGGG
Source organism: Protopterus annectens (assembly GCF_019279795.1). Classification (NCBI taxonomy): domain Eukaryota; kingdom Metazoa; phylum Chordata; order Ceratodontiformes; family Protopteridae; genus Protopterus; species Protopterus annectens. Next base: position 1,101,513,326 of record NC_056727.1, on the reverse strand, counting down.
AGGGTTCATGTAACTAGTTCTGTGGCAGCAGGTTTAAGTGTAGAGCTGGACTACAGATGGTCCTGGGTTCTAGTACAGTGTGTATAACTTTTTTCACTGTTGTGATAGTGCAGGTTATAGCAATGAACTGAAGCATGAACAGCTATTTCAACTCTCTTGTAGCAAGAGGTTTTGCATCCTGCCTATTTAATCTTGTGAAGGTTATGAAGTGTAGAGCTGTCAAACGCATAGTTCTGGGTTCAGATACAGCATATTCCATACACTTTTACTGTTGTTCCACTTCCCATTATAGCCACTCTCACTGGTAACACTTGACATAGTGTAGATGATATTAATTATATGTATGAGGGCTGAAACATTAATATTGTCTAAGTTATGTATTTATTTATCTGTGTATTGTCACATTTATTATCAAATGCATGACTGTGGGTATACCATGTACTATGTTCCTGTAACTATATTTCTGCTATCTGGACTGCCAAGGCCTTCACATTTGCCTAACACATACACAACTGCCTGTGTAATTTTTCAGTGCTTGTCACAGTTGCGGACCACTTGCCACCACAAGGCTCGGGGTGTGCACTGACAAACATTGCGTTTGAGTGATGGTAAGCAGTGCACAACATTTAAGGGTGAAACCAGTACCACCACTTACCATCGCAGAAAATTTGTGCCAGGCATCCATCTTCCACAGTGGGACATGATATTCACTCATCAGGCACTCTGTAAAGATTCTGTATATAAAGCCAGAATACCAAAAACCAGAAGACCGAGACAAAAACCACGAATCTCGACATCACAAATCATTTAAGTATTCTCAGGGCTAGTTAACACTTGTCAAACGGGGGTGAATTATGCCATTTATCCACTGTAGTGTTATCCTGGAGTTGGTATATACAGGTAGGAATGGTGCGGGGGTGTAGGGGGCATACCCCCCATCTAGGTGGGTTTCGGCTGGTGCCGTGTGATTTAGAGTTGTTTTGAGGAAGTATTTACTTGCCCTGGGAATACTTAACACGATTTGTGATTCCAGGTTTTGTGATTTTTATCTTGGTCTTCCAGTCTTCAGTATTCAGTCTTTTAGGGATATAAAAGTAGACCCATGTATATATATATATATATATATATATATATGTATATGTATACATATCGATATATATATATATATATATATATATATATATATATATATATATATATATATATATATATATATATATATATATATATACACTTTTATATCTCGAAATACTGAAATCTTGAATTTCAGTATTTTGAGACCATCATTTGGAAAGTGCAGTTTTTTGAAACTGCACTTTGTCGAATCATAGTTTCCGAAATGCGTGATAGTTGTAGTGTGGCATGTACATGATTGTGTACTGTCTCTTTAAGGACATTGTGTTATGGCGAACGATGTTCATTTATGTACAGAGATTCAGGTGTTTAATTTTTAAGAGTTTTGGGTAGAAATGTGTTTGTTTTTAGTTTTTGTGGAGAGTTTTAGGGATAGGTTGGAGTACGTAGTTGAGACTGTATGTGTGTGAGTGCTGTATGTTGTGATTTTAGTAGGATTGTAGTGTGTGTAGGTGTTATTAGTGAGTGTAAATATGACTGCAATGAGAGTGTAGGGCAGGTAAGAGTTTGTGTTTTTGTATTTTTTTGAATTAGTGCTACCTCTGAGTTGGTATATATAAGTAACAGGGGTGTGGGGGGCGCATCCCCCACATGGGAGGTGCAGGGAGGCTTGCCCCCTTGCAGGAACATATGGTGCTGTTTCCAATTTTAGTTACATACTGTTTATGTTTTGTTTTGGGGGGAGGGTTGGATATTTTATTTTGTTTTAATTATTTCGATTTTTGAGTGTTCGTGATTGTGTAGTTTCATGTTTATGAGGTTTTGACGTTTTTGTCTCAAAATACTGAAGTTCGAGATTTCAGTATTTAGAGATTAAAAAGTAGACCCATGTATATATATATATATATATATATATATATATATATATATATATATATATATATATATATATATATATATATATATATATGGCATACTTGGAGTATCGATAATTGACATTCTGTGGTTGTCTTCTGTCTCTGCCCCCACATCCATGACAGCACTGTGGAACTCTTCTGAGCTGCCTGAATTTCTTGCAGTCAACAGGAATGCCTCCATCTCAGTGAGAGGTGGTTTAATAGGAAAGTGTTCCTTTAATACATTGTTCCCATGTTGTGGCCTTGGCTCTGTTAATAGCAATCTTGATCATATCACTAACCCTGTGTCTGACACTCCTCTGGTCATGATCCTGGCCATCCAGAACATTCATGTCATAGACTGTTGCTAGACATGGGCTCAAAAGAGCTTGAAAGCTAAATTAAAATCTAAGATCCCTGCCCCATGAAGACAGAGGGCCTGGACTATGACCTCATTCTCAGAAGCTGATCATGGAGGTTTCGATGTGACTGATGCCGTCTTTTTTGGTCTAGTACTATATCCCTGTTGTGTAGTAAAAAAGAAAAATAATACATCAGGCACAAACAACAAAAGAGCGGGTAGGATTTTACAGACTGATCTAATAATGGAAAGAGAAACTTAATATGCATGAATCACAATTTAAAATGTATAAAACATACCTGAACTATAGCAATGTAAGACCTGTAGAATTGCCATATACCCTTCCCCCAAATGGCAACAATATATGACTACAAGTTGGAATGAACACTGATGTCAGGGACATACAGAACAATAATCAAATATAAAACTACTTGGCAGATAGAACTGCATAAGCAGAGGATAGTTTCTTAATGTAACAATAACCCGCATTAGCTTCGTAATTCAAACACATCTCAACATCCTCAGAATTTTACCAGAAAATCACAAAATAGAAATAAAGAAGCCTTGTCTAAACAACTGTTCATGTGTTCATTACTATAACACAATATTGCAGTTACCCACCACTCTTTGTAACTAAAATGATTCAAAATATAAATCAGTAAACAGCACTTGTAAAATTTACATTCCAAGTATCAGAAATGCAACAATTCTAACAATCAGCAACACTAGTTTTGTTTACTAGCACTAGGGAAACTAAGCCTTCTTCGCTAGCATGATGGAAATTCCATAGCCCTTGGTTCTGATTATATAGTGCAGAGTAACACCTCCAAACATATATATTAATTAGGTCTTAATTCATTCTTACTCTTCAATAACTCAATCTGGTCAAGGTTTTTGGCAAGTAAACATGGTGATAGTACCTACACAATGACATGCACACAACTGAGCAGTATAACAGAGAGTATTAAGACCTTTGTCTAGATAATGCCTTACAAGCATTTTTCAAGTTCAATTACTTGCTGATCACTCCTGCTAATACGAAGTACACTTTTCAGAGGGTGTGTCAGAGAGAAGAGTCTTATTGAGAAGGTTTCAGTGCAGTTGTCCCAGTCCTTTTCAATAATACACGTGACATCAACTGACATTTGATGACCTTTATTAATTTCAAATACAACTTTATTACACCTTTTCAAATATTAATTATAACATAATAACCTTGTAACTACACATGTAAAATCCTTCTAAAGTACATCAGAGCAGCTTACCCTACTCACCCTGCCCAAATAAGCAGCATCCATACCTCAGTTTACTTATCTTATCAGTCAAGCATCGTCTATACCTCTGTTCACTTATTTATCAATTACTCAACATCCTACCTCTCACTTTCTTCAACCAAAATCATTGCATCAACCCCAACACCAAGAAGGGGAACAGAAGAGGGACAATCCTGTCCCTCATCTCCTCTCAATGCCCATCTCAATAACCATATCAAGCAATAGTAAAGAAAAATTGGCAGAGAGGGGCGGGTAACAGGCTCATGCCAAAATGTAATTCGTTCTAACAGTTACACTCCTAGAAAACTCCAAAGTCCCACCTTACATCTATCTCACTTCCTCTAAAGTCCCTTCACAAATGTACCCTTCCCTTCCTAAATAAACAAGCACATCTCTATTCCATAACCTTAAATCTCTTCCTTAAAAGACACCCACCTCCCCACCCCATTTAACTCTCTATACCCTTGCCAAATATGTCCCTGAAAAAATTGTTTTTTTTCCTAAATTTCTTTTGTCCTAGTCCCCTTCAATAAAACATGTGACATCAGCTGACATTCGATGACCTTTTTGAATTACAAATACAACTTTATTGCATGTTTTCAAATATTAGGTATAATACAATAACCTTGTAACTTCACATGTAAAATCCTTATAATGTACATCAGGGCAGTGTTCCCTTCTCAACTTGCCCAAATAAGCAGCATCCATACCTCCACTCACTTATTTATAAATCAAGCAGCATCCTACCGCTTACTGCCATCCCCAAAAATCATTTCATCAACCCCAAGAGGGGGGACAGAAGAGGGACACGCCTGCCCATCTTCTCTGCCCACCAGCCTGACCACAGGCTGTTCTCCCTCTCCCACATAAGATCTTTCACCAGACCTTCCAAAAATAAACTTAAATACATGTTAAGCAAGTCTAAGCCAAACTCTTTCAAGTGCTCCCATATCAGATCTAAACCAAACTGGGTCCCTGTCATGAAAATCCCTGTGTTCTATTGTATACATACCCAACTCCCCAAACTGCCATGCCAGCCTATAGTTAATGAAACTTCGTGTGTGCTCCAAAGCCTTAAAACTAAAACATTCTGACAACACAAAAGTGATACTTTCTCCAACCATACAATCCACATAGTTGGATGTGATGACTGCAACATAACCAAATCCTTTCTTATCCTATCCACCAACCAGGTCTTAGGAATTAACCCTAAATCATTATCAGCCAAATGTAGCACCAATATTCATGGCAATCCCTACCATGATTGTATCACTTAATTTTAATTCCTAAGCTCAATCTACCTAAGACCTTTAATCCTTTACCAGCTAACTGTCCACCCCAGTTGACAGAAACTCAAGTCCTTTCCATCCATCCCAACTGGTGCCCCCTTTGCTTCCCAATGGATATATGAATGGCCCAGGATGACAATTTCCTTTCCTGAAAGGCACACACACACACACACACACACACACACACACACACACACACACACACACACACACACACACACACACACACACAATAATAACTATCAATTGAATCCATTACCTAATATAAGATAAAAAGGCATTTAAAGACCATCTGCCCTCTCTCTGGATGACCTCAATGGACCTGCCTTCCTTCACCAAATCTGAAGCCCTACCAATACAGAAAGAATGAGTAGAAACCTCTCACCTGGAAAACCCATGCAACACAATGCCCTTCTCATTACATGTATAAACTGATTAGCCATCACCACCTCTCCCCCTCTCAACCGGAAGACCTATTCCCGAGGGTCCCCACGTGACTCCACATCAGTCCCACAGCCCAACCCACCTGACAAAGTCCCACACTTCTATCTTTCCCAAGAATTATCTGCATGCCTTTAGCTAACTGATCCATTTTGGACCTACGTAACCAAATGTTCACTGACCCTGGGAAAACCATGACATCTCTCCAAACTAATGACCCTAACAACTCTGACACCTAAAATGCCCCGAAATGCATCCATAAACACAAAGTAAGCCACAAAAAATAGTCCATTGACTTACTCAGCACAAAAACCAAACCCATCAATAATACTCCTAAAATCTGTCTCATCAACAAAAACAGCATATCTGTATGCACCCCAGCCACTCAATCCCATCCTCTCAACATACGCCCCACCATCAAGGACTTTGTAAAGTCATGCAACCCAGCCTACTGCACAAATATACTATTCTCTGCCAAATCCACCTTAACAGATTGCACTTCCTTACCCTGCCCCCAAGCCTGAGCCAAATATTACAATAAAAGTTCCCCACAACCACACTCCTTCATTCCCAGGCAAATGCAAAATAAATTTATCAGAATCAATGAATGCCCTATCATACACCTTCCTGGTAGACAATGCCCAAGAATGCTGGACCAAGCTCCTGGTTACATCAACCCAAGATGCCACACCTCATCTGGCAACATCACTGGCTCTTCTTTCACTCCTGGGGACAACTATTAGAAGAGACACTGTCAGCAATCTCATTCCTTACCCCCTGCCACATGCACACCTGTGAATGAAAAATGTATTAATAAACTCTGCAAAACCAACTTACGTAAAACTCACAACAGCAATTTAGATCTCATAGTCTTTTCTTGCAAAACTCACATTGCTGCCATATTATCAGAGTTAAAAATTACCCTCTTTCCCCTCAGTCTCTTCTGCCAAACTACTAATGCAACCCATATTGGCATTCACTCCAAAAAGACAACATCCCTTTTCACTCATCTTTCCACTTCACTGGCCAATGAGGTGCAAACTATTCCCCTCCCAAAAATCCACCCTTTTGGATACTCCCAGTGGCATTTGTAAATAATTGCAATTCCTCTTGACTAACCCAATCCATCTGCCAAAAAGAGACAAATTAAACTGATCCAAGAAGGATAACCAAAGTGCCAAATCAGCCCATACCAACTTGTTAACCCTGACCCAATAATGTTTGCTCTTCCCTCCTTTTAGCAAAAAAGCCACTGACCTACAATAGGTACACCCTGCATGCACTACCCAGCATGCAAACTTCAGAAGCCCCAAAAGCTTCATAACCTCCTGAATCTGCATCTTTCCTTGGATACCACCCAATCAATCTTCTCCTTCAATCAGGCTGTCTTATCAGCTGTCAAGCAAAACGACTCCCATTCAGCATCCACCAGCAATCCTAAATAATCCAGTGCCTTAGCTGGACTTTCCAACTTCTGCCTCACTAATGGGATCCCCAACTCATCACACAACCCTAGAAACTCTTGTTAACCTTTAGGCGCTCCCATAAATCCCCTCACCTACTGTAGATCAGAGTGTAATGTGTGTGTGTGTGTGTGTGTGTGTGTGTGTGTGTGTGTGTGTGTGTGTGTGTGTGTGTGTGTGTGTGTGTGTGTGTGTGTGTGTGTGTGTGTGTGTGTGTGTGTGTGTGTGTGTGTGTGTATGTGTGTGTGTGTGTGTGTGTGTGCGTGCTATGTCTTTAAGAAGTATGCAAGGCTGTGCGTGCAGGTATAAAGTCCAGACACATGCAATCTGTAGTGCCATTTTGTAAAAGCAGCCAGTGAGTGAGCATGTATGATTGCAGTAGTTAGTTTGTATATAAGTTACTTACGTCATAGTCAATAAGTCTTTACAGTGATGTGTTTGTATAGAATAAAGCTGCTTAAACAGAACTCACGAATACTCGTTTATTCATGGGCCAACATGAAAGCTACACCTATTATCAAGAAATCATGCAAATAATGCACTGCCCTCTGCGTACCTACCTGCTGCTGCCAAACTCAATGCTGTACTGTTCTAAATGTTTCAAAAGTAGCACAAGCCACCAAGCATCCAATTGGCATAGCCTTATCAAAGTAAAATTTGTTCCCTACTACCATGCCTCATAACTGCCATTCCTTCTCAAGTACAGGCAAAAAGTGAAAGGCAGATTCAATGACCACATTCATGGATCCTTAATCCCCTGAATAACCTTCACAGCATCATCCAGAAATGCATAACTAACCTTGGAATCCTCAATGGAAATGAAATCATTAATGGAGATCTCTTCCAGGTACAAGTGGTGAATAAGCCTAAAGTCACCGGCCACCTTCTTAGGGACCAAGCTCAACAGTGAAACCTTAAAACTCTCAAAGGGTGGTTAGCAAAAAGCCCCAACAACCTGCCTGCCTGTTGTTCCTTCTCTGTCAAACCCTCCAAGACATATTCCTTCTCCCAAACAGAGCACAAATTCCTACAAACTGCCCCATCCCCAGCTATCCTTGATTTAATAGAAAACCTCCAAGAAAAGCCCTCAATTATCTCTTCTTTAAGAAAAGAATCAGGAAATTGCTGGAGTATATACCACAAAACCTCCACCTTAGTGGGAGAATGAGCCCTCAGGCTATCCCCTTGCTCCCAAAAAGACATTCCTTCCCATAACCCTAGAAAATTACCCCTATCTTGGAGATTCTGAAACCCTTGGAAAGAAGACGAGAAAACACCAATATCAGATCAAAATTAACCCAGAGTCATCAAATTTGCCTCCCGCTGGCCACACTGCACTGATGGATGCCTCCCAGAAACACTTTGAACAAGCATGCAAGAATTTACACCCCACCCATGAGCAATGCCCCACATTAAAAACCAAACTCACTCCTCTCCTTCTCTCCCTGCCCTTCCCTCTCTGCTAGCCGCCTCAAAGGTATCCATTATAGTAGCTAGCCATATGTCCAGATGTCTAACCTCCCACTGGAGAGAGTGATCAACTGTTTTCTGCTTCCAAACCCTCTCATCATACCATAACCAAGCAGTCCCTGGCTCACAGATGCTGTTTCTCCCAAATCATTGGGAAGTAAGCCAAAAGTGGCAAAGCTAAAGAAGTATTTTTCTCCAGCCAAACTGCCATATTGTAGATGAAACCTACCACCCAGTTATAGGTTCACAGGTTCATAGGATGATACTAGGCTATTGGCCCAGAAGCCCTTATAAGCCTAGCCAAGAATTTCACTCGTGTTCCCACAAAATCAGCAGCTGTTTTCCCTGCCCATCAGGGACACAGGTGGGATCCCAGGGGTATATTTTCTGTTTCCCATCCAGCCATCCAGGATCCTCTTAAAGAGGGCTAGTAAGGTACTCTGCTTGACATGGAGAGGAAGTCTATTCCACAGATGGGGGCATCATTGGGAAACAAATCTATCCCACCAACAAGTTATATTAATGTCATAGACCAGGTTGAGACCTTGTGTGCAGGTTGTACAAGTGTAGTTTGACTTACAGATATGCAGCAACTCCATCAAGGCTGAGTCTGAGATGCCCTTGTATGCCAGATACAGGTTAAATTTGACCAGTCTGTATGAGACTGAGTTGGGAGACAGGGTATTTAGCCTATCTGTATAGGATAGGTGTTTGAGGCCTTGGATTTTCCTAGTCAGCAACCTCTGTGGTCTTTCCAACTGCTGCATGTGCTTGACAAGGTACATGCTGAAGGGGGAATTGTACTCGATAATAGGTCTGTTAAGGAAGGAGTACAGAGATGTTATGACCTCCTTGTTCCTGGATGAAATACCCTTACTTATCAGGTGGACCATGTAGAAAGCCTTCATACAACAGAGGCAACACGGTGGTCAAAAGTCAGGTTGCTATCAACCTGGATGCCCAAGTCCCTCATGACTGATTGCATGCTTCGTACATTGTTGTTAATGTGGTCCTTCACCTGCACCACAATAGCCTCCCACCTCTGCCATACATTCTGAAAATTTGCCATCTACAACAAAATAAAAGCACATTAAGACTCCAAGAAGAGAGAGCACAAAGTGAAGAAAATAAACAGCATCATCCAGTATTATACCATGTTCATCACCATTCATCACTAAGCATTCTGTCCATCTCTGCCCCATCACACACCAAAGTTCCATAATACATCCACTTTACATAGCACAAAGAAAAGAGAAGCATACCATACAACCTCCCTGCACCAGGACAAAGGAGCCCCCAAAAATATAACAACCAGCTATAATATAAAGCAAAACTCTGACTTCTGCCCAAGGCCACAACCCCTAATCCAAAACTATGAGGTAGGGTGAAGCCGCATCCTCTTACAACAAGAAATCTGGACAAAGCCACAAATAATGGGAGACACAGGTGTTTGCAGTGAAGATAAAATGTACTACTCTATACTTATAAAACTGCTCTTGATGAATTATAAGATTCTGTATAATTTTCCCTGCATATTGGGTAACATTTCTGAACATTGAATGCATGACAGACCCTTTCAATGTAGAGTAGCATGGTACATGTACATATTAAAATGCAAAATGAGAAACTCTCTTCATAATGAGTATATCTGAGATGTGTGCACTCACTAGATCTTCCTAGCTCCCTTTTCCAACAGCTGGTGAATATCAACATACAGAGTAATACAACAGTGACAGAAGTCAAAACACAACTAAGCCAAGTCTGATGACTAAAACAAAGCTACAAAAAGGACTGATTGCAAAAAGAAATTAAATACATGGTAAAGTAAGAATCAAACCCTGTTCCTTGTGGTTGACTGGTAAACGATTAGCCACTAACTTTCAGTATAACCACAATTTTATGACAACAGACCATTGTACAATATCAGACATGCACACAAATCAGAAGACTCTTGAGCCCATTCTGTTCCTCATAAAGTACTATTTTCAGACCTCTTAGCAGAATCTGCCATTGCCCTACTCTGTGAGCATGACTCCAGTTGCTAGTCAAACTGATACACTTATTTATCTGTAACACAGACCTAGAATGCTTGCTAATTTTCCTCTCACTGCATCCATACTGCCTCCCATCCATACAACCTCCCACGACTGTTAGACATGCAATGCGCAGGTGCTACCAACGGCTGTTACACCAAGCTATCTCCTCATCAACAAACCCCTCCTATGACCTATAAACTAATCGCAGCATCACCTCTCAGCCACAGTAATCTCTAAAGCAGTATTCTGATTAACCTCTTACAATTACAGACTTACATACACCAACACATTGACTCGTGCTCAGTCTGTACCGGAAAATTTTCTAAAGATCCCAAACAAACCCTGGAACCCAAATTCTCCTATTCTTACAGGACAAGTTTGCTACCATTTTGCCACATCCTCCATACCTTTCCTCTGAAAATTCCTACCTAACCTCCCTGCCAAAGCTCCTTTGCTCTCTTTTCCACTGACACACTACCACCAACACAACCATCTATAAATACAAAATGAGTATAAATTTACAAAAATGTGAGGCTTCGACAAATAAATGGAAAACAAACAATGCACAAGCTATCTATCTACTTAGCCTCTGTAAGAAGCCAACCAAGCACAACCATCATGACCCTGCCTTGAGGCAATAAAACACAGCAACAGAATCAGAGGCTATTACACCATAATGAAAGCAGTACATACCCCACCTAAGTAACTAGACAAAACATACCCCTTCTTATCAATGGTTAATGCACAGAGGAAAAAAATTAAATATACAAACCGCCTGACACCATCACAACCACCACCCCCCATTAACCCAATGCCTACCTGTTCTCTAAGAATACCTACAGGTCATCTCGGACATAAACTTTCCTTAACAAATTCACGCCAAAATGTAATTCCTCCTAACAGTTACACTCCTATAAAAATCCTAAGTCCTACCCTGTATCTACCTCACTTCCTCTAAATTCCCTTCACAAATTAACCCTTTCCAGCTAAACAAGCCTATCTCTATTTCATAACCTTAAATCCCTTCCTTAAAATACACCCACTCTACACCCCATTTAACTCTCTATATCCTTGCCAAAGATGTCCCTGGACAAATTGGTTTGTTCCGAAACCTCATTTACTGACTTAGGAAAGAACCTTACTACACACTTTAGTTAACATTTTATAAGAAGATTATGTGCCTATGATGACAAAGTGGATGTAAATCAGAAAAAAGGTCAATCTCATTGCAAAATGTAATACATCCATGGTACAAATGGATTAAAATGAGGTAATGCACACAAAAGAAAATCACACAATCGTGTCTTGAAGGCATTTGTTTATCTCCCATGCTTGACTATCAATGCTTCTGTAAGGATTGCATTCACAAATAATTGTAATGTAACAGGAACAATGACAACTGTGTGATAAAAAGCAAAGCCCTGGCTGACATAACCAAAAGCAACAATAATTCTGGGGATTCCCTATATTCCACTTCTGTTGCAAAGATATGGAATTCCATCCCAGTAGATATTAGGTCCACAGAAAAAAAAGAATACTTTCAGAAAACTCCTTCGGTCCCATTTAAACAGTTCTTGGAAATGTAACTGTTCCAACCTTGGGTAGCCTCCCTTAACAGATCAATATTGCATTTGAATCCTCAAAGAAACCTTTAATTAACAACCGTGTTCTTATGCATAAATGTGTGATTACTGCATTAACCATTGTTGAATGTAACCTCACAGCTGTAAAACTGTTCCAACAACCATATTGTTTTTGATTACACAATCTATATTTATTTTATGCTCATTACTTTATCTGCCTTCCTGTACCTGTACTGTACTCTGCTAATTTGTGAATTGTTTTTTTTTTGCTGTACAAATCTCTGTGGAGCTTTTTAAATTGTATTTACTATATTAATCTCTGTGGAGCTTTTCTCTCTGGGCATCTGCTAAAAATGGGATTCACACTCAGTCAGACTCTCATGGTAAACAAATGTAAAATAAAATGAATAAATAAAATGTGTATATTGCTGTTTAACCATACATACCAGGTGTACAAAGCTGAGTACATTACATTACTTTGTAAATATTCAGATGGCAAAAACTGTCGATTATATCAATATTTCATGATAATGTCATAGGTGCAGGGTTCAAATCTACAGAAGGTGATGTCTGTGAAAGTAGGGATCCTTCTTCTCAATATTTTACTTGCATAATACCACAAAGCTGAAAAATCACCACACTGATTTATGATTAGTTATTTATTTGTTTTTGTTTTGTGTCATCATCCAGCTCTTCACTGAATGTTAATTCAAATCCTATGGCAAAAAACTAAAAATTTAATTCTGTCAATTGTGCAGATGAGAGTGGCTTAAATGCACCTTAGTCAGCACTTTGGGCAGTAATGAATAGAGAAAATACACCTGTTATATCACTTTCTCAATGTTTAAACATGTCAAATGAAGTATTGTATAATAGCCCGAGCAGTGCAGGGTTTGAACCCACATTAGGAATAGTTTAGCTTTAGGGGTCACAATGCATTTTGTTATACTTGAACCTAAGCTACACTTGCAATTTAAACTGTAAATATTGCAACACAAGTGTATATAATGAATTCTAAACAGGATAAATGTGATCTGTGTCTCCTGCAGTATTCATAGCACTGATTGTAGTAAAACCACACTGCTATGTATATGATGAAACAAAGAGTACTTGTGCAAAAATATGAGAAAGTACAATTACAACATAATGTTTTAGGGAAATATGAAGAGTATAGCCACACAGCTTTACAAATGTGTATAATTATGGCTTCAGTGGAATATAGCTTTCATTACTCCAAGTGTATATTGTATTATGTGTTGCACAGAACTCAGCCTCGTGTAAACATTGTATGACCCCTTCCTCAGTATATGTTATAACATAAATGCACCAAGATGTGAATGAAAACAACAGGCCATCACACAATGTCAACATTCTCAAAGTGTTCCTTTTCTCTTTGTTATAGTGGTCACAAACTGTAATAGAACTTTTGTTATGACATTTTGTTATAGTTTTGAAATGGGTAGGTGATGTTTATCCAGTAATTGCTACACTTGCTTATGAGTATGTCCAATGATGTATTCTATTGCATGAAAGTTAATACAAATCACAATAATGAATGAATATTGTGGAATAGTTGTCATTTATTGTTTTGTGACAAAAACCTCTTAGAATTTGCCTACAACAGAATGGCTCTGCTGATGGCTGCAGAACAGATTTAGTGGCTAATGTGCAAAAGGCACTAAAATTGATATTGGCCAGTGTATACCTGTTTGCAGTGTCAATGATATAACAGGTATCACACTTGCCTTTGGTGCACAAGGCTGTGGGTTTTATTCTTACACCAGGGAGATTGATTGCTATCACTGCAATGCAGTATAAGGAGGGTGCTGCATTCCTGCATGTGTCATCCTTAGGATGAGATGTTAAACAGAAGCCACATCTGCTTGAACTGGTGATAGATGGATGTAAAAGATCCTACTATACCTATTGAAAAGAGTAGTAGAACTTCCCTGATGCCCTGTCCAACTTTGTCTTAGTAGTATAAATACCACCGTGGGTCTCCCCTCAAAAGACACTACTAACTTAGTCGGACTCATCCATTCAACAAAGGATAAATAAAATAAAATGAAATAAAATAAAATGAACTGTATACAACCTGTGGCAGTTTCTACAGTTCATTTAAAATCTGATGGCACTGTTGCACCCATCTGTAAGGTGTGGTTTGTGTTGTGATTCAAATATTATGGGTGTGTTGCACGATGCCCAATTCAGGAGTCATTTTGATGTACAACATGACAGCATACTGCCTTCAGAGGTGTACTTTGTCAGAATGAATTAAGTGTGTATGCTTGACAGCAGCAGGAATATATGGTTTGATAATTACCTAGCAACAACTGCACATATAATAAAGTAAAAAAAACAGTGCATGTGGAGTTGTCATTACACAACACTGGCCTCAGGCACATTTTTATTGTAATTACTTCTAGGGGCTAACTCTCATGGGTGGTCTTCCTAGCACACAAACTTAACCATGTCTACAGGCAGCTTATCTGAACAATCCTGTATTGGTCTGTGATTGAATTAGCAGTAGCTTGGTAAGAGAAGTTTTTTATTTGAATTTATATTTTGCTTTTTTACCACTGTTTTTCACTGTTTGTAGGAAGGAAGGGATTTACCTTGATTCATATTTTGTTGTTTTACCTATAATTTTCACTGTTTGTTGTTAGAAAGGGATAAGTCTTAGACAGGCAAACTCTAACCATCTTAAGGGACCTAGCCAGCTATAAATTCACACAGACTGCAGACAGGACAGACCAGAGGTTATCTAAACAATCCTGTATTGGTTTGTGACTTATTGATCTTTACTGTTAAAAAGAAGTGTAACTGCAAAAGTAATTCCAGCACTTGTATGTTCAGAACGTTACTGAACTAAATTTAGCATTTAGTTGTATATTGTTTGTATAATGCTTCTCTTAGAAGTTGACTTATGTTCTCCTTGAATTCTGTGGTAAGTTTGATTTTGATTATTTTTTCATAGGTTCAGAGGTAGATACTAGGCTATCACCCAAGGGTCTAAGTAAGCCTAGCCAACAAGGTACCCTGGCTTACGCCATCCAAAAAAGTTAATTTCCTGTGCCCCTGTCGAGCAGAGCCATAGTGATCCCTGGGGTGTATTTCCTATTTCCCATCCACTCCTCAAGATTTTTCTTGAAGAGTGCTAATGAGGAACTTTGCTTGACATAGATGGGTAGCTTGTTCCAGAGTATAGGAAGTCTCTGGGAAAGGAATCTATCCCTCCAGCATGTCCTGTTTATTGTGGTGACAAGGTTTAGGTCCCTAGAGCATGTAGCTCAGAGGGATTGGGATTTCTTTAGGTGTAGCATGCCCAATAGCTCTGGGTTTAGCATAGCTTTATATGTTAAGCAGAGATCTCCACGGAGTAGGCGATATGCTACAGAGTAAAGCTGGATTTTTTTTGAGACAGTCAGTGTAGGGCATCTGTTTGAGGCCAGTAATCCTCTTTGTGAGGTACTTCTGTGGCCTTTCCAGCTGCTGCAGATGTCTTGTGAGGTAGATTACAAAAGGGGCATTGTACTCTATAATGGGTCAAATGAGTGCCAAGTAGAGGGGACAATGACCTCTTTTTTCCTGGATGAGAACCCTTTTGTGATGAGGTGTGCCACATAGAAGGATTTCCTGACTACCGTGGCAATGTGATTATCAAAGGAGAGACTACTGTCCACCTGGGTTCCAAGGTCTCTTATCACACATTCGGTGCTAAGGAGGCTGCCATTTATGTGGTAGTTCATGGGTACAAAGTTTTTTTACCAAAGTGGATGACAATGCACCTTTTTGACATTGAGCTTGAGGCCATGCCTCTGACACCAGGCATCGGTCTCAGTGAGGCCCTTCTGTAGGATGTCCACATCATTTGGAGACCTGACTATGGCCACTAGTTTGCAGTCATCTGCAAATTTTGTTAGCCAGAGGCCTTCTGTGTTAGCCTGTACTTCAGAGAAGTAGATACCAAACAGGAGAGGTCCCCAGACTGAACCCTGTGGTACTCCACTTGTCACTGGCTTGGAGTCAGATTTGGAGTCTGCAACTTTTAGAGTGCGGGTTCTGTCAGTGAGACAGTTGGCAACCCATCTTGTGATGTAGGGATTTATACCTAGTTTAGTGATTTTAGCTATAATTCCAGAATGGGAGATGGTGTTGAAAGCCTTGGTGAGGTCATGATAGGCTGTGTGAACCACCTTACCCTCGTCTATGGCTTTGGTGTCTGCTTCAAAGAAGTCGATCAGGTTCAGAAGGTATGATCTGCCTTTCACAAACCAGAACTGGGTGGAGTCCAGAGTGTGGAGGTTACCAATGTCTTTGTTTATGAGTTCCATGATGATACGTTCCATGACCATGCAGACCAGGCACATCAGGCTAATAGGGCGATAGTTCCCAGGATCAGTGGTGGCTCCCCCTTTGTGGTGTGGGATAACTGTTGCTGTGCACCATTCAGTGGGCACAAAGCCTGATGTGAGACTATGATTGAACATGGTGCTTAGGTGGGGAGCCAGTTTGTTCTGAAGTTCGTGTAAAATGCAGCCTGGGATGTTGTCTGGTCCCATGGATGCTGTGGTTTTGGTTTTAGAGAGTGCAGCTTTTACCTGCATAGATGTGATTACAGGGACTCTGCATTCTTTCTGTATAGATATGGGCCCTTTAGGAGGTGAGAGGGGGGTAAAGTTAGCACTGAACCTATCTGCCAGGATGTTGGGGATATCAGTTGGTTCTGTAATTTTCATGCCTTTGTGCTGTAACTCAGAGCAGATCTGGGTGTTGCCATTGAGATTCTTGACATAGCTATAGAATGCTTTGTGGTTGCCCTTAGGATCAGTGGAAATTGTGTTTTCGTAGCTAGCTTTAGAGGATCTTATAAGGGATCTCAGCTTCTTACTGAGGCTGACCAGGGAGCTCTTCCACTCATGGGATTTTACTCTCTTTTGCAACAGTTTCTTCCTTCTGTTGTAGAGTTTGGTTATGGCAGGGGACCACCAGATTGGATTCCTTTTTTTGGAGGATAGCTTCTTGGTTCCGTTAGAAATAGCACGATCAATGCACTTGTGTAAGTGCTTATAGAGTGCATTTGTGTAGGATTCAGCAGTCATAAATGTATTGTCCCTCTGCATGGGTGTCATGAAGTTCACCACTTCTGTCTTAAGAAGCACAAAGTTGGCTTTGGAGAAATATTTTACCGTAGTTTCCTTAATGGTGGGTGGGGGATGGGCTGTGGATATCTATGGTGATTAGCTTATGGTCCGATCTGACCAACGAGGTGTTGACTTCAGGTGTGGAACACCGGTCATTCATGTTGGTAATGACTAGGTCTAGGATATTATTGCCCCTGGTGGGGGTGTGGATAAGTTGATCCAGGGCATTGGAATTTATGAATTCCAGAAAGCATTGAGTGAAGGAGTTGGTACATGAGTTGTTTTCCCAGTTATAGGTGGGGTAGTTGAAATTGCCCATTATTAGGGTGTTTAGTTGAACCCTAATATTTTCCAGTATATCAAGAAAAGAGGAGTGGGAATCCTAGGGCATGGTGGGGTATCTGTAGCAAGCTACAATTTGTATTGCAGTTTTTCCCAGAGTTAGTTGCACTTGGATAACCTCGGATGCATTATGCTGCACAACTATCCTTGAGGTGTGGATATCCTTAATGAATATAGACACAGCTCTGCCTTTTGTGTTCTGGTCCAGGTCAGATGGCTGAAACTGTGGTATGAGTTATAGCCTGTTAATGCAGGGGTGCTCTCTATAGCCTTGAACCAGGTCTCAGTCACTGCAAAGATATCGATGTTCTCCATTTTAAGGAGTGCCTTGAGTGAGTGCATTTTGAGATTTAGACTTCTAGCACTGAGTAGCATTACCCTCAATTTTTGCTTGCCTGTTCCTGTTATGGTGGTGAATTTGACATTTGATCCTTGTATAAAAAAGGCACTATATGGGGTGGCAAGACCCTTAGCCAGTATCCGGAATCCCAGGGGTGACAGGTGCAAGCCATCTGTGGCAAAGCATTGTGGTCTGTCGACCATGTTGTCCCAGGCAGACAGATACTGGATCCCCTTAGAATGACACCAGAAGCTTAGCCAATTGTTGAAGTCAATCATTTTGTCCTTGTACTGCGGTATCATTCTGCGCAATGGCATGATGCTACTCAGGGCTAGGGTCATACCTGCCTGGGCTACAAGATCGGAGAGCTCTTCCATGTCTCTTTTAATGTAGTCCAGGGAGGTATGCCTTAAGTCATTCACACCAACATGGACAATGACAGAGTCATATTTGTACTTGTTGTGGAGTGACCTGAGTGCATGGGTTATGTTGCGGATCCTTGCATCAGACAGGCAGCTGACAGTAACCTTCTCCTTGTTTAGCCTGGTGAATGGGACATCAGTGTGCCTGACTATAAAGTCACCTATGACTAGTGTGTTGGGTACGTTTTTTTTGCCTTATGTGCTGTGGTTTATTGGCACACTGAATCTGTGCTTGCGTTCCTGCTTTGGAGGTCTCTGTTGCTTGAGCAGATTATTATTTTGAGCCTCTCCGAATGTGTTTGTGATTTTATGTGTGGATTTTGGTGGTGTAGGTTTAGTGGGACTATGTGATGAGTGTGGTGTGTGTGGTGCAAGTGTTTACCTTCTCCTCTTGACTGCCAAGTTCAGTCTTGGCTGGAGAGAGCTTTACCTCTAGTTTGGCTAGATAAGTGCATCTCTCACAGGTTGTGGTGTTGGGTTGTAGTAGGAGAGGGTTGTCTGTGTACATGAGGCAATTGCTACATTGCCCCAGGATGCCCAGATTCATCAGATATACAGGAGAGAACACTGGGAGCTGACCCTTGGACATGCATGAATAAAAAACTACTTTCTTCTAGACAAGTGAGGAAAGTGAGTATAAGAGCTGTTTTTCTCTAAGGAAGTGAGGAAAGTAAGTACAAAAACTGTGTTCCTCTAGGTAAAGAGGAAGGATGAATGCTGTAGTAATTTGTAGCTTATTTTGTGCTAACAACAAGTTCTGAACATGTGCTGAGCACGAATAAGCAAATTCAAGTGCTAAAACTAAGATTCTGTACCTGGATCTTGTGGTAGATAGGCTACCTAGTGCTTACCACTCCCACTGATAAGCTAGAATGCTTCCCTCCAACACAGGAAGGCTTGGGGGGCTCAGAAGCTTACACGCAGTCGTGGATACAGCAAATCTGTATCTGGACTAGACTAGTTATAGGAAAGGTGGGAAACAAGCGCAAAAATGGGCTTTTAAACCAGAAAGTTGAAAAAGATGGAAAAACTGCCCAAATGGCCAATAAACTACAATTTCTGGTCCAGAAACCACTCTTGTGGTAGATAGGCTATCTAGTGCTTACCATGACCACTGATAAGCTAGATGGCTTCCCTCCAACACAGAAAGGCTTGGAGGGCTCAGAAGCTTACAAGCAGTCCTTTTAGAGTTTTTTTCATTTGCAGCTGAATATGGATTCCTTAAATGAGAATCCCATTAATGATTTGCTAAAGCAAAAATGTTTTGTACAGTCTACTAAATACTATGTATATATTTATAGGTAACAGCTGTTAGCACTGGTGAGCTGTGTTCCTTATCTCAAAAGCTGGATGATTTGCTAACTGTTACAAGTCAGAAATCTACACTTATTGCTAACAATTGCACTTGTGCAATTAGCAAGGTTGGACAACTTTTTCTACATATATTAATGAGTGAACTGATGAGATAAATAATGTTAGGCAAAGAGCAACTAGAACATCTAAAGATCACTCAACCCCACGAAAAAAGATAATGCCCCTGACAACTCTAGAAATCTGGATACAAGTATTCAGCAATCCAAGGATTCAGAACATTTAAAAGGAAATAAAAATATAAAGAGAGGCAGGAAGAAGTTCACAACAAATAACAAGGAAAAAAACTGATAAATGTCTATAAAGTAAAGAGAATACATACTAAAAAGGACACTGTTTTCTTATGTAACACAGAGGTTACAGGGAATGATAAAATGTTTCTGTCAGAAAACATTCAGTCTTCAGAAAAAGGCAGCATTTTTCCAAAAGGTAGAAAAAAGAAGCAATGGACAAGTGAAAAGGAAGAAATCAAAATTTAATGTGGAGGGATTGAAGAACATTACAGTAACAAAAAAAGATGAAAAAGACAAACGTTGACAACATGGCTCAAGCTATGGATGTACAAAGCCAGCTGGATTAGAACTGTATACTTGCAAATGTAATACACAGTGCAAACACTGAGATTAATAAAACTAATGGTGATGAAGCTCATTCATTTGTAACAATTGATAGAGCGACTATTATTGAAATAGAAGTTAAGGATTTTTCACATCTGGTCAGAAATGATATTCGTATAATTGGAGATTCATTTATTAGAGAAACTGATACATTTTCCGAGAAGATAATGAACATCAAATAGTGTTATGCTTGCAAGGAGCAAAAATGGATGATGTGAGCCAAGTCTTAGAATGCCTTACTCTAAGGAAGTATGGATTTGTTTTTGTGTCAGTACAAATAATCTCATCTACAAGAACTTTCTGACTGTAGAGAACTTACAGCTCTGTTAGATAACATAGCTTGTACAGGTGTTAGGACACAATTTTCACAAATCACATATAGAAAGGAAAGCCAGGTCACCATGAATGAAAAGATTTGTTGGCTAAATACCTACATGAAAAAAAATGTGCCATTTAAAAAAAATGGAAATGCATAGAGCATTCAAGCCTAATTTTGTGCACATTTATGTTCAGACAGGATGGCATGCATTTGTTAAAATCAGGGAAGAGAATTTTTGCAGCAGGTATTTTGCAATATTTGACAAACAAAAGGCAGGATTTTTGCCAGGTCAAAAAAATAGCAGTTCACAGATAGCAGCATTTGACACATCTCTGATGTTTGTTAATGATAAAAGCATTAATAATAAAGTTTTTTTTAATAGAAAATTTGCTACTTTTCCACAAGATAGATGTTGCTATTGTCTGTGAAACATGGTTAAAGAACAATGACAGGAAACCAGTTCTGTCAGGTTATAAATGTTTTATTGTAGCAGACATTCTAACAAAAAACAGGTGGAGGTGTTATGATAGGAATTAAAGATAGTTATGAGACCTGTGACTAACACATGTTCAGTGGTAACACCAACACTATAGACTGTGTAACTGTGACAGTAAAGACAACCTGGAACATATAACAATTGGTGAAGTGTATAGACCACCAAAGTTAAGTGCTGATGACCTAAAGGAATTCATAAATTTTTTGTATGAAACACGGGAGAGAAGAATAATACTGGCTGGGGACTTAAATTTGCCTAAAACACACTGGAATAATATTGACCCAACAACATTTGTAAGGAAATTATTTACAACATATGTTTAGAAACAACAATTGCTTCAGTTTGTAAAAAAAAAAAATACTACGAAACAGAACTAACTAGACATTGATTATGTTGCTAAAGAAATTACTGTTTCTTCATGTCAACTTTTACCACCATTGATGTGCAGTCACCATAAGATTATAAAGCTTCATTTGCTGCTAAATAAATTCTTCCGAACTGAAATCAAAACCAATGCACAGAAGATTAATGAGATTATGGAAGCAAAACAGTCACTGTGTTAAACTAATTGGAGTGATGCATTTAGTGGAAAAAACGCAGAAGGAATGTGAAAAGTTTTGAAAGACAAATTGTATGAGTGCAAAATAAATAAATGAATAAAAATAAAAAAAATGTTTAACATCAGGATCTAGGCATACAATGTCAAAGGGATATATTTCTGTAAGGGCAAGATACCTGATTAAGGTGAGAGATGAAAATATAAGACATGGAAAAGAGGTTGATTTACAACTTTGAAAACTGAAAGAAACAAGCTGGACAAACAAATTAAGTATAGTGTGAGACAAGATAAAGAAAAAATTGAAGAAAATGTATATAAGTATGTTGAATATAATCGGAAATCATTGTATAGATACATAAAATGTGGAATAAGTAAAGACATACAAACTGATAAACTGTATGCAGATTCTAAAATGTATTCTCAGACACAACAGATTATAGGCATATTTACAAAATCTTATGCAAAACAGTTTGGCTCCATAAAGGGGGTGATAAGTTGTTGTAGTGACATCCAGGTAATCTCAGATGCTGAAATCAAATTAGATTATACTGGAAAAGAGCTAAGCAAACTGATCCGAACAGAATGCATGGAAGAGACATAATTAGTCATAATGACATGAGAGCACTTACAGTACCATTATATCTATTATTTACTAGGTCATATAAATATGGGGAGATTCCTCAAATTTGAGACATGCACTTGTTAAACAAGTCTTTAGTGGAAAGGGAAGTAGGACAAACTCAGAGTCATACAGACTCTTAAGTCTATTTTCATGTTGTGGAAAAATAATGTAGAGAGTAATACAGGTTAAGATATTGTCAGAACTAGAAAAGTTGGTTCTTTAAGCCATGTGTGCATATGTTGAAAATAGGTCTATTGCCACCTATAAAATGTTATTCTATAGCAATATAATAACAGCTACAAATGAAAAATTGAACTGTGATGTGATTTATATAGCTTTAACTTTAGCTTTTGACAGGGTCATACACTAAACACTGATCAATCAATTAGAACAAGTTAGTATTGATATACTCTTGATAAGATGGATAGCTGCATGGCTTGCAAATAGGACATGACAAGTATCATACAGCAATCAGACAGGTGAAATTCTTGGTTACAGTCAGGATGTCCCACAGGGCTCTGTCCTAGGCCTTACTTGTTTAGATTGGATCTTTCGGAGATATCTGTTCATTTGAGGTGTTCTTCAGTCTGTATGCAGATGACTTGAAATTGGTTAAACCAATTAATTGTGTTACAGATAGGACATGTCTGTAAAAGAACTTGACTAAATTGACCATTTGCTCACAGGAGAATAACTTGCTGATAATACAACAAAAACTGAGCATATGAGATTTGGAAGACATGAACTGAAAGGTGAATATTTAATATAGCACACAGTGATTGAAACTCTAGAATCATTTATGGACCTGGTATGTGGGTAAGTCCAGCTTTGAGTTTTTTCTAATTATATCAGCCAGTTGGTTAATGATAGTTATAGAACTGTAGTTTGTATAAAAAGATTTATAAAGTCTAAGAAATCAGAAATGATGAAGTCATTCTTTGTGAATTGCATTACATTCAAACTTTGAGTATGGAATAACAATATGGAAACCTTACAAGAAATCAAACATGAGTAAACAGTAAAGAGTACAGCAGAAATATACTAAGGGCATCCATGGATGTGAAAATTTAAGTTATTATGAAAGACTAAAGTATCTGAACTTTGACAGTGCCTCATATAGGGATTTAAGAGGAGATATTATTCAGGTATATAGGGCATTTAGAGGCACCTACCACTGGAAATGTTTTGGGTTATCAAAAAGTAGTAGAGAGTCATCAGACCATCTATGGATAAGATTCTATAGGAATGAGATGTATAGTAACTGTTTCTTTGAGAGAGCAGCTGATGCATGGAACAGACTACCAAATGACATTAAATCAAGCAGTACAGTAAACTCTCAGTTAACCGGCACCCATGGAGATTGGTAGATGCCAGATAACTATAGTTTTCAGTTGCTTTAAAGTTACTATTAAAAATAGGCCTGATTAATACTGTACCCTATACTATTTGTTTGGTTTGACTTGTTCTCAGGTTGGGGAGAGAGGGAATTTATTCCTATCTTCCTTTTTAACACTCTAAAATTGTAAAAATGTAAGGCATGTTTCTGCGGGGGGGGGGGGTGGCAGAAAGTGCAACACATGAAAATTGTACTGTATTTCTTAATTTCTTTTTGCCAGTTGCTTGAGTTCTGGTTAACTGAGACTTTACTATAGTTTAGGTATTTTTAAGAACAGCCTTGCCATTTATTGTGGGAACAACTGTTTTGGTATATTGGCAGGCTAGAAGGGCATTGATGCCTGTGCTTGAAATATTTGTATGTCTGTATGCATGTGTACTGATATTCATAGTTGCACAACCTTGATGTTATTGAACTGTCTCCACTTGACTTGTATCTTCCAGGATTTCTATCTTAGTATAATTCTTATGGTATGTACAATATCTCCAGTGTAATTACTTCTTCTGGGGGTTAACTATAATGAGTAGTCTTCCTTTCATGCATACCTAATCATGACCACACACACACACACACACACACACACACACACACACACACACACACACACACACACACACAAAACAGATGTTACTGGACTGCCTCCACCTGACTAGCGTCTTCCAGGATTTCCATCTTAACATGTTTTTCATGACATGTCCTACATCTCCAATGTTATTACATCTTTGCTGTTATAGTTTTAAATCTGTGCCAATATAGTGCTGTATAATCTTCCACTAATTTGTCTTTTCCAAGTGACATTTACATTGCTGCGGCAGATCTTTCTGGATTGTACTATATACTGATTTGGGATGTATTAACCATTTCAGTTCCTACTCTTCCCAACACATATGCTGGTGGCACAGCTGTTACTGTTTTTACTATCAATACTTGTATGGTCAGTATGTGCAGGCATTCCTTAATTTTTCTCATCTGGTCCACAGTTTTATTTATGTGCTTTCATATTAAACCTGCATTGGTTCCACAATATACACGAGGCATGTAAAACTGTAAACGTGTGTGACCCGCATGAGATGTCTATTTAAACAACTCCCATTTCTTTATTCTGAACATTTTACTGCTCCATATTTTCGTTACCAATGTACATGACAATGCCAGTAAAGTTGATGCATGTATGCTAATTCACTTAATGTTATTTAAAACTCTTGTCAACCTTTCTTGCACGTGTTGTTGGGCTTCAATATATCCCAAGTTTCCTATATATTGTTATGCTGTACATGCACATAATCATTTAATGAACTCTGCTTTGTATATATCTTGTTGTTTGCATTGTGTACATGGGCATTGTCTTACTTCAATGAGGCTGCAAGCAGTTGTTGTGGGCCTGATCAACAGGTAGTTCATAATATTTATGGTTAATGATTGCTATAGGCTGCTGTGGTAAACAACTTATAGGGTGAATGTAAAGGCTGATTTTTGCTTATTTGTAAAGAACAGAGTCTTGTGTTAATCAACTACATTATTATGTATTTTTTAAAAAAAAATTCTTAGTACTATGTTTGTATGTTGTACATCTATTGCACTAATCTATTATTTTAATAAAGAGCTGAAGAGCTGAAGAGTCTGAGGTGCTGTCTATTCCTGCCTTGACTTGTTTTGTTGCAGTTTGTGGTGCCGTTTTTGTTCTTCAATGGATTCAGTGCCAATTTTACCCCTCTCTCCCCCCCAAGGGACTAGTCACAATACCAGCAGATTGCCAGGCACCCAGTCTTAGTGCTGCACAGGTTAAAGCAGCACTGTCCAAGGCCAAGAATACAGCTTCTATGGGACCTGACAGTATCCCTGGCTGTGTTCTACATGAACTACAGAGTGAACTGGCACCTCACCTGTGTGCCCTGTTCAATCACAGCCTTACCTCAGGCTTTGTCCCTACCGAATGGCACACTGCTACAGTCATCCCTCACCACAAAAGAGGAGCGACTACAGACCTTGGGAACTATCACTCCATTAGCCTGATGAGTCTGATATGCAAAGCTATGGGATGCATCATCATGGACCCAGTAAACAAGGATACAGGGAATCTTCAAATTCTGGATCCGACACAGTTTGGTTTTGTGAAGGGTAGATCACGCCTGCTCAACTTGGTCAACTTCTTTGAGTCAGCCACCAGAGCTGTGGATGAAGGCAAGGTGGTTCATACAGCCTACCTTGAGCTGGCCAAGGCCTTTGATACCATTCCCCACTCAGGAATCATCGAAAAACTCACTAAGATAGGCATCAACCCCTATATCACTAGGTGGGTTGCAAACTGGCTCACAGGTAGAACCCACAGTGTGAAAGTAGCTGACTCTAAGCCAAACTGCCAACCATTCACGAGTGGAGTCCAACAGGGTTCGGTCCTGGGTCCTCTCCTGTTTGGTATCTACTTCTCTGAATTCCAGGCCAACACGAAGGGACTCTGGCTGACAAAGTTCACAGACAATTGCAAGTTGGGAGCTATTATTAACTCCCCGAGTGATGTTGACATCCTACAGAAAGGCCTCACTGAGACCAACGACTGGTCTCAGAACCATGGCCTTAAGCTCAATGCCAAAAAATGTGTCATGTCATCATCCCCTTTAGGAAAAAACCCAGTTCCCATGAATTACCACATCAATGGTAGTTCACTGAACACAGAAGGTGTTATAAGAGATCTGGAAACACAGGTTGACAGCAACCTCTCTTTTGACCACCACATTGCCACTGTGGTCAGAAAGTCCTTCTATGTGGCACATCTCATTACTAAGGGTTTTGCATCCAGGAAGAAAGAGGTCATTGTGTCCCTCTACTCTTCTCTCATTAGACCAAGCATTGGTTACAATGCCCCATTTGGCATGTACCTCACTAAACACCGGCAACAACTGGAGAGGCCACAAAAGTACCTCGCAAAGAGGATCCTAGGCCTTAAACACTCGTCCTATATGGACAGACTAAATAAATTCCAACTATTCTGTCTCATATTGCCTACTTAGAGGCGATCTCTGCTTGACTTACAAAGCCATGTCTGACCCAGCTCTGTCAGAAATGCTACATCTAAAGAAATCCCAAGCCTTCTGCACCACACTCTCCAGAGACCTCAACTTCATTACCACAATCAACAGAACATGCTGGAGGGACAAGTTCATAACCCAGAGACTGCCCATGCTATGGAATAGAATTCCCATACATGTCAAGCAGAGCACCTCACAGGCCCTCTTCAAGAGAAATCTTGATGAGTGGATGGGAAATAGAAAATTCACCCCAGGGATCACTCCAGTGGCTTTACTCGATGGAGGCACTGGGAACTAAGGTCAGGTGGCACGATGCCAGGAAAATCCTATGGGTTAGGCTTGTAAAGGCTCCAGGGCCATTAGCATAGTACACACCAATGAATCAATGAACCTTGCAATCTGACATAATTTTTGTACTATCTTACTAGCTCACTTCCAGAAGCTGGTAATGTGCCTCTGATGGCCTGTATTTTGCTATTGCAGCTCCTCTCTTAGCCTCTTTGTTAGGCAACCCGTCCTTCTTCCTAGCTTAGTCCAACTTTTCTATCTCTCACTTTTTCCTGCACTCCTTCTTTCTTTTGATGACTTCCTGGACTTTCATATTATACAACCAGCTTTCCTTATGTACTTTATTTCCATCCCTAGACTCAGCCACATGTCTGTTCTGTACTCCTCACACATGCTGTTTTCAGGTGCTGCAATTCTTCTTCAACTCCACGTATTTCTTCTTAGGTTCATAGGTTCATAGGTAGGTACTAGGCTATTGGCCCACAGGCCTAAGTAAGCCTAGCCAACAAGGTTCCCTGGTTTACGCCACTAAAGAAAGTTAATTTCCTGTGCCCCTGTCGAGTAGAGCCACAAAAGTGATCCTCGGGGTGTATTTCCTATTTCCCATCCACTCATCAAGATTTTTCTTGAAGAGTGCTAATGAGGAACTTTGCTTGACATAGATGGGTAGCTTGTTCCAGAGTATAGGACGTCTCTGGGACAGGAATCTATCCCTCCAGCATGTCCTGTTTATTGTGATGACAAGGTTTAGGTCCCTAGAGAGGGTAGCTCGGAGGGATTGGGATTCCTTTAGGTGTAGCATGTCCAACACCTCTGGGTTTAACATAGCTTTATATGTTAGGCAGATATCTCCTTGGAGTAGGTGATATGCTACAGAGTAAAGCTGGAGCTTTTTGAGACAGTCAGTGTAGGGCATCTGTTTGAGGCCAGTAATCCTCTTTGTGAGGTACTTTGTGGCCTTTCCACCTTCTACAGATGTCTTGTGAGGTAGATTCCAAAAGGGGTGTTGTACTGTATAATGGGTCTAATGAGTGCCGAGTAGAGGGGAACAATGAACTCTTTTTTCCTGGATGAGAACCCTTTTGTGATGAGGTGTGCCACATGGAAGGATTTCCTGACTACTGTGACAATGTGATTATCAAAGGAGAGACTACTGTCCACCTCGGTCCCAAGGTCTCTTATCACAAATTTGGTGTTAAGTAGACTGCCATTTATGTGATAGTTCATGGGTACAGATTTTTTACCAAAGGGGATGACAATGCACTTTTTGGCATTGAGCTTGAGGCCATGCCTCTGACACCAAGCATCTGTCTCAGTGAGCCCCTTCTGTAGGATGTCCACATTATTTGGGGACTCGACTATGGCTCCTAGTTTGTGGTCATCTGTGAACTTCGTAGGCGGGAGGCCTTCTGTGTTAGCCTGTACTTCAGATAAATAGATACCAAACAATAGAAGTCCCAGGACTGAACCCTGTAGTACTTCACTTGTCACTGGATTTAAGTCAGATTTGGGGTCTGCAATGTTTACAGTGTGGGTTCTGTCAATGAGCCAGTTGGCAACCCATATTGTGACTTATGGATTTATATCTAGTTTAGTGAGTTTAGCTATAATCCCAGAATGGGGGATGGTGTCGAAAACCTTGGTGAGGTCAAGATAGGCTGTGTGAACCACCTTACCTGGTCTACGGCTTTGGTGACTGCCTCAAAGAAGTTGATCAGGTTCAGAAGGCATGATCTGCCTTTCACAAACCTGAACTGGGTGGGGTCCAGAGATTGGAGGTTACCAATGTCTTTGTCTATAAGGTCCATGATATTACGTTCCATGGCCTTGCAGACCAGGCTTGTCAGGCTAATAGGGTGATAGTTCCCAGGATCAGTGGTGGCTCCCCCTTTGTGGAGTGGGATAACTGTTGCTGTGTGCCATTCAGTGGGTACAAAGCCTGATATGATACTATAATTGAACATGGTGCTTAGGTGGGGAGCCAGTTCATACTGAAGTTCATGTAAAATGCAGCCTGGGCTGTTATCCGGTCTCATGGATGCTGTGTTTTTGGTTTTAGAGAGTGCAGCTTTTACCTGCATAGATGTGATTCCAGGGACTCTGCATTCTTCCTGTGTAGATATGGGCCCTTTAGGGGGTGAGAGGGGGTAAAGTTAGCACTAAACCTATCTGCCAGGATGTTGGCAATATCAGTTGCTTCTCAAATTTTTGTGCCATTGTGCTGTAACTCAGGGAAGATCTGGGTGTTGCCATTGAGATTCTTGACATAGCTATAGAATGTCTTGTGGTTTCCCTTAGAATCAGTGGCAATTTTGTTTTCGTAGCTAGCTTTGGAGGATCTTATAAGGGATATCAGCTTCTTACTGAGGCTGACCAGGGAGCTCCTACATTCATGGGATTTTACTCTCTTTTGCAACAGTTTACTCCTTCTGTTGTAGAGTTTGTTTATGGCAGGGGACCACCAGATTGGCTTCCTTTTTTTGGAGGATAGCATCTTGGTTCTGTTTGGGATAGCACAAACCATGCACTTGTGTAAGTACGTATAGAGTACATTTGTGTAGGATTCAGCAGTCGTAACTGCATTGTCCATCTGCATGGGTGGCATGAAGTTCGCCACTTCTGTCTTAAGAAGCATGAAGTTGGCTTTGGAGACATTTTTTACCATGGTTTATTTAATGGTGGCTGGGGGCAGGATGCAGATATCTAGGGTGATTAACTTATGGTTGGATCTGACCAATGATGAGTTGACTTCAGATGTGGAACACCGGTCACTCATGTTGGTAATGACTAGGTTTAGGATAGTGTTGCCCCTGGTGGGGGTGTGGATAGGCTGATCCAGAGCATTGTAATTTATGAATTCCAGAAAGCGTTGAGCGAAGTAATTGGTACATGAGTAGTTTTCCCTGTTAATGGTGGGGTAGTTGAAATCACCCATTATTAGGTGTTTGGTTGAACCCTAATATTTTCCAGTATATCAAGAAAAGAGGACTGGGAATCCTGGGGCATGATGGGGGATCTGTAGCAAGCAACAATTTGGATTGCAGTTTTCCCCATAGTTAGTTGTACTTAGATAATCTCGGATGCATTATGCTGCGCTACTAGCATGGAGGTGTGGATATCCTTAATGAATATGGGCACACCTCTGCCTTTGGTGTTTTGGTCCAGGTCAGATGGCCGAAAGTGTGGTATGAGATATAGCCTGGTAATGCAGGGGTACTCTCTAGAGCCTTGAACCAGGTCTCAGTCACTGCACAAATATCGATGTTCTCCATTTTAAGGAGTGCCTCGAGTGAGTGCATTTTGAGATTTAGACTTCTAGCATTGAGTAGCATTACCCTCATTTTTTTGCTTGCCTGTTCCTGTTACAGTGGTGAATTTGTCATTTGAACCTTGCCTAAAAATGGCACTAAAGGGGCGGCAAGACCCTTAGCCAGTATCCGGAATCCCAGAGGCGACAGGTGCAGGCCATCTCTGGCAAAGCATTATGGTCTGTTGACCATGTCGTCCTAGGCAGACAGATACTGGATCCCCTTAGAATGACACCAGAAGCATATCCAATTGTTGAAGTCAATCATTTTGTCCTTGCACTGTGGTATCATTCTGAGTGATGGCAGGATGCTACTCAGGGATAGGGTCATACCTGCCTGGGCCACAAGATCAGAGAGCTCATCCACATCTCTTTTCATGTAGTCCACGGAGGTATGTCTCAGGTCATTCACACCAACTTGGACAATAACAGAGTCATATTTTTATTTGTTGTTGAGCACTGAGTATTCCTGTAGCACAGCTGCGCTGGCATAAGCCAGGTGGTAACAAAGTGCTTGCTGCTGGATAAATATAACCAGATATGTCTCAAAACATGCCACCACACCTGTTTGTCATAAATCATAATATTTTGTTTGAAAAAAGATTTATAGGTTCATAGGTAGGTACTAGGCTATCTGGCCAAGGGCATTTATAAGCCTAGTTAGAGAGTCTCAGCTTTCACCTCCAGATTGATTAATTAAATGAGCCACTGTCAAGAAGAGCTAATAAAGTGATCCCAGGGGTGTATTTTCTGTTACCCATCCACTCGTCAAGGTTTCTCTTGAAGAGTGTTAGTGAAGGGCTCTGCCTAATGTAGTTAGGAATTTTGTTCCAAAGCATGGGGAGTCTCTGTGACAGGAATCTATCCCTCCAGCATGTTCTATTTATTGATGTGGTGAGGTTTAGCTCACTAGAGCAAGTGGCTTGCAGTGACTTGGATTTGTTTAGGTGGAGCATGCCCATCAATTCTGAGTTGGACATGGCTTTGTAAGTCAGGCAGAGATCACCTCTGAGTAAGTGATATGCCACTGAGTACAGCCGGAGTTTTTCCATTCGGGATGCATAGGACATATGTTTGAGGCCAGTAATCCTCTTGGTGAGGTACTTTTGTGGTCTTTCCAGCTGTTGGAAGTGTCTTGTTAGGTACATTCTAAATGGGGCATTGCACTCTATGATGGGTCTGATGAGTGATGAGTAGAGGGGCACTATAACCTCTTTATTTCTAGATGCAAACCCTTTAGTAATTAGATGGGCTACATAGAAGGATTTCCTAACTACTTTGGCAATATGATTGTCAAAGGAGAGATTACTATCTACCTGGGTCCCCAGATCTCTTATTACCTCTTCTGTATTAAGAGGGCTGCCACCTATGAGGTAATTCATGGGTGTTTTGTTTTTCCCAAATGGGATGACTATGCATTTTTTGGCATTTAGCTTGAGGCCATGACTTCAACACCAGGTATCCGTCTCAGTAAGGCCCTTTTGGAGAATGTCCTTGTCAGCCAGAGAGTCAGTTATGGCTCCCAGTTTGAAGTCATCAGCAAACTTGATTAGCCATAGTCCTCCTGTGTTTGCCTGTACTCCTGAGAAGTATATGCCGAACAGTAGGGGTCCCAGGACCGAGCCTTGTGGGACACCACTTTTGACTGGTTTAGAGCTGGAGCCCACTATTCTTTCCATGTGAATTCTGTCTGTAAGCCAGTTGGCAACCCATCTCATAACTTAGGGGTTTATGTTCAGGCTGGTGAGTTTTTCTATAATTCCCGAGTAGGGAATGGTGTCAAAAGCCTTGGCGAGGTCAAGGTAGGCTGTGTGAACCACCTTCCCCTCATCTTTGACCTTGGTGACTGTCTCAAAGAAGTCAACCAGGTTTAGTAGGCATGATCTGCCCTTAACAAAGCTGAACTGGGTCGGGTCAAGTGTTTTGAGGTTCCCAATGTCTTTGTTAATAAGTTCCATGATGATGCACTCCATAGCCTTGCAGACCAGGCTAGTCAGGATTATGGGGTGATAGTTACCAGGGTCAGTTGTGGCCCCTCCTTTGTGGAGCGGAATAACCATTGCTGTGTGCCATTCTATGGGCATGTAGCGTGTAGAGAGGCTGAGGATGAACAGTGTGTTTAGGTGGGGGGGTTAGTTTGTTCTGTAGTTCGTGCAAGACACACCCTGGGACACCATCTGGCCTCATTGACGTTGTGCTTTTGGCTTTTGAAAGGGCTGTTTTCACCTGTGTGTCTGTGATTTCTGGGACAGTACACTTTTCTGGTATTGTTTTGGGCCCTTTTGGGGGTGAGAGGGGGTGAAGTTTACACTGAATCTATCTGCCAGGATCTTGGCAATATCAGTAGGTTCAGTATATTTTGTGCTATTTTGAACTAACTCAGAGCATATCTGCAAGTCACCATTTAGATTCTTGACATAGTTAAAGAAGGCTTTGTGGTGATCTTTCGAATCCTTGGCTATTTTCCTTTCAAAGTTAGCCTTGGATGATTTTTTGAGGGACCTTAGATTCTTACTGATACTGATCAGGGATGTCTTTCCTTCTTGGAATTTGCTTTTTTTCTGAACTAGTTTTCTCCTTCTGTTGTATAGCCTGTTTATGGCAGGGTCCACCAGACTGGTTTCCTTCTCTTAGGTGAGTGAGTCTTGGTTTTGCTAGGAATGGCATGATCCATGCATCTTTGCAGGTGCTCATAGAGTGCATTTGTAAAGGTTCCTGCATCTTGGACACTGTTATCCTTTAGCGTGGATACTGGGAAACTTACCACCTCTGTCTTAAGTAAGGTGAATTTTGCTATAGAAAATATTTCACTGTGATTTCCTTGGTTGGGGGTGCTGGTGTGGTGTGGACATCCAGAGTGATTAGTTTATGGTCTAATCTAACCAGTGATGGGCTGAACTCCGGTGCGGAACACCTGTCGCCCATGTTGGTGATGACCAGGTCCAATATGTTTTCACCTCTGGTAGGGGAGTTTACCAGCTGATCCAGGGCATTTGAGTTGATAAATTCCAGGAAGCGCTGGGCCTGGGAGTTTGTACTTGAGTAGTTTTTTCAGTTAACGGTAGGGTAATTGAAATTGCCCAATATCAGGGTATTTGGTAGGACCTTCATGTTTTCCAGTGTGTACAGAAAGGCAGAATGGTGGTCCTACATCATGGAGGGTGATCTGTAGCAGGCCACAATTTGCATTGCAGACTTGCCCGATGTTAGTTGCACATGGATGATCTCAGAGGTATCATGCTGTGCCACTAACCTGGAGGTGTAGGTATCCTTGATGAATATGGATACACCCCCTCTTTTTGTGTTTCGGTCCATGTTCTGTGGCCGAAATGTGTGGCATGAGTTGTAGCCCAGTAGTGCTGGGGTGCTCTGTGGAGCCTTGAACCAGGTTTCAGTTACTGCACAGATGTCGATGTTCTCCATACTGAGGAGTGCTTTGAGCATGTGCATTTTGAGATTTTAAACTCTTGGCATTGAGTAGCATAACCCTAATTTTTTATTTGTGCTGTTTATGGAGGTGGGTTTGACTTTTGAGCCTTGCCTAAAACAGGCACTATGGGGGCAGCAAGAGCCTTGGCCAGTATTGGAAAGCCTAGGGGTGACAGGTGCAAGCCGTCTCTTGTGAAGCAATGAGGCTTGTCAAGCATGTCGTCCCAGGCTGACAGACACTGGATTTCCTTTGAATGACACCAAAAGCTTAGCCAATTGTTGAAATTGTCATTTTTTCTTTATACTGCAATATCATTCTTGGTGAGGGCAAGATGCTACTCAGGGTCATACCCGCCTGGGCTACATGATCAGAGAGCATGTCCATGTCTCTTTTCATGTAGCCCAGGGAGGTACGTCTCAGGTCATTCACACCAACATGAGCAAGGACAGAGTCATATTTGTACGTGTTCTGGAGTGACCTGAGTGCTTGTGTTATGTGTCGGATTCTGGCTCCTGACAGCAGCTAGCAATAACCTTTTCCTTGTCCAGCCTAGTGTGTGGGATGTCAGTGTGCCTGACTATAGAGTCGCCTATTACTAGTGTGTTAGGTATGTTATTTAGCCTTAAGGGCTGTGATTGTGCAGCACACTGATTTTGTGTTTCATGTGTTGTCTGGTTTGTAACGGGATGTGCAGGTTTTTTGGGTGTCTGCTTTGGAGGTCTCTGATGCTTTTGTAGGTTTTTATTTAGTGCCTCCGAGTATGATTTTGTGTATTTATGTGTATTTTTTGCCAGTGCTGGTTTAGTATGTCTATGTGAGGCTGAAGGTGTGGTGCAAGTGTTAACCTTCTCCTCATGACTGCCTGTTCCAGTCTTGGGTGGAGAGAGCTTTGCCTCCAATTTAACTGTATAATTGCATCTCTCACATGTGTTAATGTCTCATGGTAGGAGGAGAAGATTGTCTGTGTACATCAGGCAGTTGTAACATTGCCTCAGGATACCCAGGTTCATTAGCTGGACTGGAGAGTATACCTGAAATTGCCCTTTGGTCATGCCTGAATAGTAGGGTGAGCTGCTTAGTCGCTTGGTTGGTGAGGGGTGAATAATGAGCCTTGCCCTGCTGGGGAATCAAGAGTCGGGGTATATTAGTGCTTGCTAGTAGGTCTGAGCAAGTGCTGGACTGTAGGATGCTTTTTAAGTGCTTAGGTTGAGAGTTAGACTACTTTCAAGGGAAAAACTGAAGAGGAGACTTGGTGGAGTCGAGAATAATTTAGCCCTACCTAACCAGCGCTGCCCGGATGTGCAAAACTGTGTAAACATGGTTTTTACAGCAGGGAAATGAAAGAGATAGAAATTAGCCCAAAATGGCCTATAAACTACTAACTTCTGGGCTGGAACCACTCCTCCAGGGACAGATTGCTACTCAAATATCCCTCTCTCAGATGTGAACAGAGAAACCTCCTTCTAGCCAAGTATGGTATGGGTAACTCAGAAACTTGTAACACAGCCCTGAATTCAGCACTAGTCTGAAAACTGGACTATACTAGCTTAGAAAGGTGGGAAACAAGGACTTTTATTTTGAAAAGATAAGGCAAAAACAGTATAAAGTACACCTAAAACAGCTTTAGATGACTACAAACAATCAGAAAAGGCTTTTAAACAAATTACCCAATTAACCAGTAAAAAAAATCTCAAAACTGAGCCCTGTTCTGTATTCTTCAATCAGACTTGTTTTAACTGCACACTCCTGCCAATGGGGTGCAGGGGAACCTTCTCCAAAAAAGAAGGCCTGGATTAGTGCTCATGTTATACAAACAAAGCAAGATTCAGAAGGCCTGAATCTAGTTTATGTGACAGCAAACAAGGCACACCAATTTCAGTAAGAAACAGTTCAAATATGCAGGCACTATAAGCCTCTAACCAGAAATTCCCAGCTCAGAAGGGCAGAGTCCAGCCTCTCCTCCCACAAGAGTGCAGACCACATACCTTCTTAATGTAAAATAACTGGCCTGAAGCCCCAGTGCTTAAACCAGAACTAATACACTTTCAGAATAACAGACACTGAGCCTTCAGTCAGCAGTTCCCAACTTAGAAGGATGTAAAGTACCTGTCCTGCCACAACAGTGCAGACCACAAACCTTCTTAATGTAAAACAACTGGTCTGAAGTCCAAGTGCTTAAACCAAAAGGCTTAGAATGATAGTTACACCAAGCAGTAATAAATACAATTGAGTACTTTTAAGTTGAATCAAACGCAAAATAA
The DNA here is from genome assembly GCF_019279795.1 of Protopterus annectens. NCBI lineage: Eukaryota > Metazoa > Chordata > Ceratodontiformes > Protopteridae > Protopterus > Protopterus annectens. Next base: position 1,101,477,499 of record NC_056727.1, on the reverse strand, counting down.
AGTAATAAAGTAGGAAGAAACACAAATACAGTAAAAGCAGATGAATAAATTGCAATTTTTTTTTGAGTGAGCAATGAGATGGGCCCAGGAGGAGTATCCAAATGCAAATTTACAAGGGGGCGGGCAGTTTCAAAACCACCAAGATTAACACCAAAACAAAAGCAAGGAGGGTAACTAACTGAAAAAACAGAGCCACAACTTCCAGCTAGATAGTATTCAATGCAACACAAATAAATCAATTTAAATGCTGTATTATTTGAAAAAAGTGCAGATAAAGATTTACTTAAATTCACTTATACGTCCAGTTGATTGCAGGTAGGTCTTAGCCAGCCAAAGCTCAGAGTTTAAGAAGAAAATAATCCAAAATGTACCACTCATATAAGGCAGAAACCAAATATCAATTAAGTGAAACTACCCCGACTTATCACTGGCTATGCAGGAATTCTAACAAGCAATAAATTCTAACACACATTATCTGAAAAAACAGGGCCACAACTTCCAGCTAGATAGTATGAAATGCAACGCAAATTAATCAATTTAAATGCTGTATTATTTGAAAAAAGTGCAGATAAAGATTTACTTAAATTCAGTTATATGTCCAGTTTTTGCAGGTAGGTCTTAGCCAGCCAAAGCTCAGAGTTTAAGCAGAAAATAATCCAAAATGTATCACTTATATAAGGCAGAAACCGAATATCAATTAAGTGAAACTACCACCACTTATCACTGGCTATGCAGAATTCTAACAAGCACTAAATTCTAACAAGCATTAACTGAAAAAATAGAGCTACAACATCCAGCTAGATAGTATTCAATGCAACACAAACAAATCAATTTAAATGCTGTATTATTTGAAAAATGTGCAGATAAAGGTTTACTTAAATTCACTTATATGTCCAGTTGATTGCAGGTAGGTCTTAGTCGGCCAAAGCTCAGTTTAAGCAGAAAATAATCCAAAATGTACCACTTATATAAGGTAGAAACTGAATATCAATGAAGTAAAACTACCCCCACTTATCACTGGCTATGCAGGAAATCTTCTTCTTGAGGTGTGAGCGCCCTGACTAATTTCATGAATTATGCTTTATCTCAAGTCAGTTTCCAGGTCTTTAGTGTAGTCTCTTTTTACCTTAGAGCCCTTTCAGACCATTGCTTGCAGCTGATTGTGGCAACCAGTTGTTTATGCTGTGAGCCAACTGTTTCACTGGGGATGAGTTTGCAATCGCTGATTCTACCCCAGTCCCCTTTCCTTACTAGGAGGAAGTCTACTTGAGGTGCATGTTGTCCACTCTTGTATGTGATTTTTTTGACTGTCTCTCTTTCTGAACTATGTACTGGCTACTATCAAGTCATTTGTCAGACAGAAGTCCAGAATGTCTTCTCCTTCTTTATTACTGTTGCCCCACCTATGAGGGCACAGGCAGTCCTCATATCCTGTTCTGACTATCCTGATCTGTGCATTCAAGTCACCCATTATCAACACCAGTCCATGTTGTCTTGCTTTATCTAGTGGGTCCTGCAACTGCTGTCTGAATGCATTCATTTCATCACTATCATAACACTGCTGTGAGGCATAGGCTGAGATTATGAATACTGCCCTATCATTTAGGCTTGTGTCTGATTGCCATGAGTCTGCCACAACCATGAAATGTATATGTAATAATCCAAAAGTTCAACGTTGAAACCGCAAATTAACCAGTGAATAAAAGTCCTGTTTAAAATCCAAACTGTTTTATTGAAATAATACACTTCTCAACTTGTCATGACAACTTGTCATGAGAAGTGTATTACTGCAGTGGTGGTGCTGCGGTAGCGTTGTCGCCTCACAGTAAGATGTTGTCCCGTTCGATTCTTAGCTAGAGTGTCTTCTGTGTGGAGATATGTGTAAATGTGCATACCTTCGTTGAAGGTTGTGCGTCAGACCTGGCAACTGGGCACATAAAAATCTGCTACCAATCATTAGCGGACCGGAGTTCCGCTGTGGCGACCCCTAACCGGGAAAAGCCGAAAGTCACAACAAAAGTTTGGATTTTAAACAAGACTTTTATTCACTGGTTAATTTGTGGTTCCAACATTGAACTTTTTGATTATTACATATACAGTTGGATGGTCAACAACCATGAAATGCTTTAGCATGTTATCATCCATAGTCAGTGCGTGTTTTTCGCCATTCTTTGTGTCTTGTGTTTAAAACAAAAAACAAAACAATACACCATGAAAATAAATGATAGGCTAGCTATAAGAGGTAAAAAAGAGCCTCTCCGAATATTATAGAAAGGCTTTGTTGTTGCAAGAATGTAATGACTATTTAAAGCAGGGAGATACCCTTACATATGACGTGGGCCATGTAGAAAGCTTTCTATTGTACAGAAAGCTTTCTACATGGCCCATCTCATAAGTAAGGGTATCTCATCCAGGGACAAGGAGGTCATAACATCCCAGTATTCTTTCTTTATAAGGCCCATTATTGAGTATAATGTCCCACCTCGCAAAGCACATGCAGCAGCTGGAAAGACCACAGTGGTTCCTCATGAGGAGAATCCAGGGACTCAAGAATCTACCATAAACAGAAAGGCTAAAAGCCCTATCCCTCTACTCTGTTTCATACAGACTGCTCAGAGGTGACCTCTGTCTGGCATACAAGGTGATTTCAGACCCCGCCTTGATGGGACTGCTGCATATCCACAAGTCAAGCTCCACTTGAGTAACCCACACACGCAGCCTCAACCTGGTCTGTGACATCAATAGGACTTGTTGGCGGGACAGATTTGTGTCCCAGAGACTCCCATATCTGTGGAATAGACTCCCTCTCCACATCAGGTAGAGTATCCCCTGGATTTACGAATCTCCCATGCAGGACTAGTGTAGTTTTGCATGGAAGCGGCCACTTAGGATCAGGATGGCAAAGCGCCATGCATATTAATGAAGGTGTGCTGCCTGACCTCCTAGGCATAAACGGAGAGTGTACAAGTGCAGGGGGTGTGTCTGAGAGGAGAGCACTCAGAAAAAAACATGCCCCTGCAAAGTAGAACAGCAGAAAGTGGAAATAAATGAGAGAGGCCCTCATAGGTGTCCTCATAACCCCACCAACAGTCCCCCATGCGTACAACAGCAACAAGACATAAAGATGAAAAGAAGAAACCCCCTTATTGTTGTCTAAAGCTCCGAGTACAGCTAACTGTAAGTGTGCGGGTGTGCCCATTGCTCAGCCATGGTGATAGCAGCCCAAAAGGCTGAAGAGGATAACAAGGACGATGTATGCAAATGAAACATGTCAGCAATAGTGTAGTGGGCAGAGTGTTCCCCTAACGAGTAGGCATTCCCAGTTCAAGTCCCATTGCAACACAGTCTATTTTACACGGCAAAGCATGGTATAAGCAATATTTGTAATGCAAAACCTACTAAATAACATCATTTTTATGAACAGGAGTACTGCAGGAAATGCACATGTGAAGAGTCAGTATCATAATGAATAAGCCAGCAATAAGCAGGCGTAAGCACAGATAAGCAGTAGTAAGCATATGTAAGCACTAATAAGCGTGTGCAAGCTCGTTTGCAAGAGGTTAAGCACTGGTGACACAGATTAAACAAAGGAGAAGCTAACTGGGTGTAAGACATTGTGACCGGAAGTCAGCAGTGCTTACCTCTGCGCAAACCTGCTTACAACCGCTTGAAAGTGCCTTGAGCACACGGTATCCAATGGCCGGTGTTCTGCCCAGCAACAAAACAAACAGCTATTGCAAGGCCAGAACCCTGGACCATGCACACCATACACAAAATGATTTACCACTAAGCCATGCCAGATATGCAGAAATTGTATGTTGTCAGACACATAACCCCAGCCCAGTCATGCAACAGTACAGAGAATGTATACTTACAGCTTGATGGGCGCATGTGTGTGTGTGCAAATATATCACTATCTAAATGGATACAGCATATCTATAGATGTGGTCACACACACACACACACACACACACACACACACATACATATCTATCTATATATATATATATATATATATATATATATATATATATATATATAAATATCCAGAGATATATACATATATATACAAGTATATGAACAGATATAAATGCAAATGCCAACAATTACACATATATATGTCAACATCTATATGTCCACATATACACATCAAGTGACGTATATGTACGCAGATATATGTCTCCGTAGGTATATACGGGCATAGTTAGAAATATGTAACCAAATATATATACTCACAGAGGTATATATGGCCAGACATCTGTAGATACCAATGGTAGATGAACAGAAACATATATGTCCACATCCACCATCAATGGCCTGAGAGGCCCCAAACAATATACGTCACGTATGAATTTGCATACCCCCTGTCCAGCCAAACACGTCTGCCCTGTAATACACTACCATGCTCATAGTTTTGTAGTCTGTCATTGAACTAGGAAATTAAATTAGCCCTCTGTTATGTTTCACATGTCGACATCACATACCTCTCTCCCCACCCACTAGGCGGGCCGAGCAGTACAGGCCCATCCAACCCTGGCCATCCCCAACCCATACATGCATAACCCAAAATTCTGCTTCTCCCACCTGCAGCCCACATGCAGCCACCATCACTACCCTGGTTACCGGCGCATAGCTACCACACCACCACACATTGCCCCCCCCACCACACTCAGGACCCATCCCGTATGATGTCCCGACCCAAGTATCCTAGGAGTGGCACATGCCGTAGACCATGCACATAGCCAGGGGTACCTATGTAACCCTGGATCTAGACGAAGGTTGAATACCCGATGTTTGGGTTGTCACACATGGGACGAATGGATTCCTGGTACTAACAGAAATAGTTGTAGGTATCACAAAGCATACACAAGGTTAGCCAGTATGCAAACAAAACACAGTATCCAGCAATACCAGTCAACATTACAGAATATGTAGCTAAATATTTAGAGATATATGTATTTGTATAAATACCCATAACTATATAGATATATACCTTCCCCTCTCCATAGTACAAATGAATACATACATAGACATATTTATAAATACCCACATATAGATATACACATATGCAGACACCCATGCATCCACATGTTGTTAGATATATATATATATATATATATATATATATATATATATATATATATATATATATTTATATTTATATATATATATATATATATATATATATATATACACACACACACACACACACACACACACACACACACACACACACACACACACACACGTGTGTGTGTAGATATACACAGATATATAGCTATGATATGATACAGTACTTAAGGATTACATATGTTCACAGGCCATGCCAATGGAGGTGAGGGGCCCAAGCAACAAACGTGGAACACGTTAGCATGAAACCCTCCCCCCTAGCCTGACAGGGGAAACATACAAACAAACACACAAACAATATAAACAATCCACTGCTCCCCAGACTACAGGCAGGATACAACTGGGGGGGACACAGTAGACCCAAGAAGTCTAATCATGGAACAGAGACAGGAGCGTCCCTTGCGGTACACCACAAAAATTGTCTTGTTATAAGAGGAGGCCCGTGCAATGACCTATCAAGGTGGGGCATGTATATATCCAGACTACAAGGGTGGAAAAGCCTGATGACCCATGGGTCGAGATAACGTGCGAGATGGGTCTCGTGAATTGGAGAGTGGGCAGTGTGTAGTGGTGTGTTTAGACCCAACCTGCACCCAGAGTAAGGATGAGTGCTGTAGAGGAGGTGTGGGTGGGGGAACTATGGGTATGTAATTATGGGTCTAGGTGTACTGGTGTTTGCTGGAGTGCGTCTTTTCAGACTGCCCCAGGGATGTAAGCAATAGTGTTCATTGGGCAGAGCCACCGCCCAACGAGCAGCCATTCCTGCTACCAGTCCCACTGCAGCACAGTCGATTTTACATGGCAATGGTAGATTAATAGACACATATATGTCCACATGCACTGTGAATGGGCTTGAGAGGTCTCAAACAATATACGTCACGCAGGAATGGGCATACCCCCTATCCAGCCAAACACATCCGCCCTGTAATACACTACCAAGCTCATTCTATTGTACGTGTGTCATTGAAATAGGGATTTAAATTAGCTTTCTGTAATGTTTCACATGTTGACATCACATCCCCCTCTCCCCCACCCACTAGGAGGGCCAAACAGTACAGGCCCATCCAACCAAGGCCATCCCTGACCCATACATACATTCATTCCCCACAGTTCAGCTTCTCCCCACCCAATGCACACAAGCAGCCACCATCTCTACCCTGGTTACCGGCCATAGCTACAACACCACCACACATAGCCCCACCTCCACACACCCCCCCCCTCGGGACCCATCCCTAATGTTGTCTTGACCCAAGTATCCTAGGTCTGGCACATGCCGTAGTCCATGCACATAGCCATGGGTACCTATGTAACTCTGGGTGCAGACAAAATTTGTATACCCAATGTTCGGGCTGTCCCGCATGAGACGAATGATTACCTGGTACTAACAATAGATTTCATGTGTGACTCTGTGTACACTAACGGATTTAGTTGTAGGTGTTGCAAAGCATATGTGGCACACAAAAATGGCCGATATGCACACAAAACACAGCACCCAGCAAAAACAGGCAACATTGCAGGATATGTAACTAAATATGTAGAAGTATGCGTGTGTGTATATATATACTCATAACTATATGGAGATATACCTCTCCCTCTCTGTAGTACAAATGTATACATACATAGACAGACATATATATATATATAAATACCCACATATAGATATATACATATGCAGACACCAATACATCCATATGTCGTTTATATATATATATATATATATATATATATATATATATATATATATATATATATATATATATATATATACAGCAATATATATCTGTATAGAGCTATAGATATATATATATATATATATATATATATATATATATATATATATATATATAGAGAGAGAGCTATATATATATAGAGCTATATATATATATATATATATATATATATATATATAGCTATATATATATATATGTGTGCGCGTGTTTGTGTGTATATATATATATATATATATATATATATACATATATATACAGATATATATGTGTGTGTGTGTGTGTGTGTGTGTGTGTGTGTGCGTGTGTGTGTGCGTAAATATACACATATATATAGCTAGGATATGATACAGCACAGCAGTCAAGGATTACATATGTTCACAGGCCATGCCAATGGGGGTGAGGGGCCCAATCTACAAACGTGTAACATGTAGCATCAATCCCCCCAGCTCGACAGGTGAAACATACAAACAAGCAATAAAAGTAAACAAACCACTGCTTCCCAGACTACAGACAGGATACTACCAGTGGGAGAGACCCGCCAAGTCTAATCTTGAAACAAAGACAAGAATGTCCCTTGTGGGCAACCCAAAAATTCTATGCATATTTGGGTTTTCAGGCATTACACAGCTGTCCAACAGCAGGGCACACATGTTCTCAGACTACAAGGTTGGGGAAGCGTGATGATCCATGGGGGGAGACAACATATGTGATGGGTCCCAAGAAGTGGGAAGAGGGCAGTGTGTACAGCTGTGGCCAGACCCGACCTGCACCTGGAGTAAGGAAGAGTGCCAAAGAGGAGGTGCGGGTGGGGAACTATGGGCATGTAATTATGGGCCTAGGCGTGCAGGTGTTGGCTGGAGTGGTTCTATGTGGACCACCTCAGGGATGTAAGCAATAGTTTACATTGGGCAGACCCGACACCTAACAAGCAGCCAAGCCCAGTATGAGTCCCACAGCAGCAATGTCTAGCTTACAGAGCAATGGGCGGAATAACCAGATGTGTTGTTGCAAACCCAATAAATGACACCAAAGAACACATGGTCACAACACCCCATTGTAGGCATGTAAGCCAAACTAATTGGCATCACAAGGTATTATTGCTGTCCTCACCCCCACCCAGGGGTGTGAGTGTCCAGACCTACCCCCAAATACAGGGTATATACACAGCTGTCGCTGTAGAAGAAATGGCCAGCTGTAGACCTTTTCGCCAGCCATCCTGCACATCCCTGGACATGTCCCCTACTATCAGCCCCTCTGTGTTGCCCAATAACACCACCTACCTATCAACCCCTGTTTCATTCCTAGTAATGTTCACAGTCACAAATAGGTGACACCCTCCACACAACTATATTGGCAGAATCTGGAAACCCAACCAATGTGTATTATTGCAGCTTTCCCAGACTACACATGTAAATAACACACGAAGGGAAACCTCAAGCACACTTGGATCACCACCTGCTCACCACCTGGTGAAGTCCACCACCCCCCAACACTCTATACCCCTACACCAACTACTGACACTGACACCTCCTGTCCTGCCTCGCATACATATCCCAACACCCTGCAAACCTGCACTACCGCTCCCTCACCAATCAGTCAAATGGCCTACTATACAGTTAAAATGCCCCCCCCACCTACCCGCTTCCACCTTCACTGTTCACATCTACTCTACAACACAGGTATGGCATAACTAAACCTAACCTGAATACCTGAGTGTAACCTATCCAGAAATCCTAAACTGGAATCTCACTTAACCTTACACTGACCTTTGTGAACAGTCATACCTGACATGTACACCTGACTTAAGCATGTATAATATCGACATGTACATGAAGTAATGCGGGGGTATGTGGCAGCTAGCAGGAGTATGCCTGTTTGGGTGGCGGTAAGCAATGCCCACACTGGTTAAGCAATGTGAAGGCCAACTCAGTGTAAGACGCCGTAACCAGAGATCAGCAAGACTGAGCCTAGTGCACACCAGCACATACCCGCCTACACTTCCCCTGCAGTGCCTTAGGCACACTGTAGCCCACAGCCCTCACTGTAGCCAGTAACAACATAATCAACACTCCCAGGTCCCCCTCTCTGCACACTATAGTCCAAGTGAGTTACCAAGAAGGCATGGCAGATATACAATCAGCTGCTGTTATCACAAACATATCATCCGGCACAGTCAGTCAACAGTATAGGAAATGTATGTAAGTATGTACATTAATACCAGCAAACATGTGCACAGTGCTCAGTCACAGTATTCCGAGCAGTCTGTGAGTATCAATGAACAGTGCCTGTGCACACATACTGTGAGAACAGTAGTCTTCTATAATACTAAAGAGAGGAATGGAAAACAGGGCACACCATGGGGGCATGTTTCATCCATGGGAGATGAGGCTGGTCTGGTGTGTTAGCAAACTGCTGCTTATCAAAACCCTGGCAGGATGCTACCAGTGGGATTAACAGTGTAGACCAGCAGTGTCTACTCGTGACACAACAGGTCCGTCCCTGCTAGGACACACCAGACTTTGTGGGTCACAATGATGTTTCCACCAGTATCAGAGGTGGATGAAGGGAAGGCTTGAATGTACATGGACTAAATGGATAAAGAGCCTGCAGAAGGTTGCATCGAGACATTAAACTGGAGCAATACCGTGATGTGCAGAGAGGGAAATGTGTGGAGGTGTGGTATGGCAGGGCTAGCAACTGGAGAATGGATGGATGCTGTGTACGTGGAGCTCGAGGCCGGGGAAAGGGAGCATGGGTATGACATTAAGGTAGAAATATGCAAATTACACAGAACTGGAATAGTGTAGTGGACAGAGCATCCACCTAATGTGCACGCATTCCGGGTTCAAGTCCCACTGCAGCACATTCTATTTTCCATGTGAAATCAGTATAACAACATTGTTTTGTTGTATAACCTACTAAATGATATTTACATTTGAACAGGAGTACTGAATTACACATAGACCCACTCACTATTCAAAGGACATGAGACGACACACAGATATGTATACACAGACAACCTTTAATGGTGTATTTTACAATAACGTATGCCATTGCCAACAGCACATTGATCTGTACTTATTTAATCAGTGAGGAATGCAAGCCTCACACAGAAAAGTAGATGCAGACATTGCGGATATATAACATACTATGCTGTCCAGGCCAAGCTCATCAATTTGTACAAATGTAGACAAAGGATTTGCCATCAAGATAGGTAACAATAAACAATAACAGATGTAGTTCAGCAGCTGCCAGATACACCCTGTAGTCAAGGTCTAGGGGGACATTTATTACCTGTGATAATGTCTATGTATCTGTCACTTGTATGGACCCTGACCAACAAATGTCATGGGAGTCCATGATATGACTGGGATGATAGCAGGAATGCTAGCAGTAAATTATGATAGGCCAGTACCGAACAACCCCTAACCGTATCACAGCAGGACCAAGCCAGCCATATATTTAGAGGACAGAGGGAGAAACACAAGACCATACTCGTAATATTGCTGTTACACACCCTGCAAATTGCTGGTGTTACAGGATTCATTGCAACATACCCTTATGTAGGAATAACATATCAGGAACACAACTGGAAGTAGCCATGTACTGATAGCACGCAACAGACAGATTGCCGGGGATATATCTAGGACAAGACCTGTGTGGTGCACAGGCAAAAGCAAACAAACAATCCACTGGCCATCATGTGGATAGGCCCACTGTTGAGAGCTATGCAGACAGACTGCATTCCATCCTAAACTACAATGTACATGCAAACACTGCAAGACCAGCAATATACAAAGCACATAACAACACTACTCACTCTGTCTGTAGGTCTGGAACTTCTTAAGATTGTGTAGTTGTCCTGTGTCTGCAAGTCCCACTGTAATAGGTACTGCAACACCTGTAACACTGCTGCCCACATACATGAAGGATGTCCTCCATACTGGAAAGGTGAAGGGACAACGCCCACATGAGTAAGCAATTTATAGTACTGGGTTGCCATGACGATGGTTAACAGAATCACTACACAGCAGGCTGCACGCAGTCAGCAACTGTTGCACACTGATTGGTGCAGAGCCCATCATCTGATCATGTGCATCACCTACAAAAGCCATGCTGAAATCCATTCAAACCAACTCATTCGCTCTACTGGAGATGGAGAGAGACAGAGAGAGAGAGGGAGAGAGAGAAAAAACACTCATAAAACAGAACTCACACAGTGGGAAACAAATAACTACAGGCCACAACTGGGAAGGCGTCACACCCGTCCAAACAATTAAAGGTATGTAAAACATAACTGTATATAATTTAATGTAGTATGTGGTAGAGATTAATAGGATATATGATGTAGAATGTTTGATATGTGGCACCTGTAGTTGTCCCTGTAATGATGTCTCGCTGAACAACTGCTCTGGCCAATACTGTTTGTTCCTGTAAGCAGTGGGACATACCCGCCAACTGTGCAGATCAGCAATGAATGACAAAGATGTCAGCTATAATATCTGTGTATGTTATGTTAGTGTGGATAATAGCTGTTGGTGGATATACTGCCATCATGATAGACACATGGGTGTCAGAGCACACCACTTGCAGGACAGTCATGTTAATGTGTAATGTAGTATGCACAAATTCCATAGGTGTGTAATAAGCATACCAGCAATCTCACACCATAGTTACCATCCTAATGTTGGCCTGTGTTCACATGTGGCACCTGTCTGTGTTGCAGCAAGGCAGAACAGTGCAGCTGTGAATGAAAGGCGGTTGCAGATTGCGGACCAGATGTCTGTATGCACTCCACATATCTGTGTGATACGGAATGTGATGTGTATGTGTACTGATACAGAGACTCATATAGATATAGGTATATCAACAATATACAACATATATCTACACATATATGTACATAGATGTATATTTATACACACACACACACACACATATATATATATATATATATATATATATATATATATATATAGTGGCACTGACAATGACATGCAGGTGAAATAGTCTGTAACAGGCCAGCAAAGATAAGTGTCCCCACAGGGAGCATGACTACAGACACATAGCACAAAGCATGGCACATACACATAGCGCAAAGCTTGGTACAATACAATATATGTCCCAATGGTAGGTAAGCAGCTGACATAACAATTGCAGTCTGTGAATGGTTTGTTGTAGCTGATATGGTGAGGGGAGACATATATGTGTATTAAGAACTATGGTAACCCTGCTGTATGGGTGGCTCAGACCTGTTTCCATCCTTATGTCTTCCAGGAAACATGTTGCATAGTCGTCTTCCCATGTGCAGCACCACTGAAACAGCAATCATTATCGACCACCTGGTACAGCACTACATACTGCTTTTTGACTGGACATCTCGCGACCAGCAGGAGAGGACCACCCTGTGCAACAAGCAAGTCCACAGAGTCAATGATGTCAGACTGCATAACCACAGCTATGAACAGGTCTGGCATCATTACACCGACCTGCTTCACTATGTACGTTGGCGTGCACTGCCATAAGGGGGGACCTGCCTCACAACAGGGGGGCAACCCGCCCATCCACCCCTCACCCGTGTGGAGGAGCTTCTCAGCAGCCTTGTGGCGCCTATCCACCTGCAGCATCAACACCTGGCAGGGCACATCTTGGAGGTTGGTGCCAACAACACACCATCTGAGGAGCATGCAGGTAAGGCCCCAGGGCACATCGGTACCCCACTCATGTGTATGCATCTGCATCTGTGCAGGTACATCATCCAAAACTGATATGTCATATACATAGTCTGCTGCTGTGTAGTAGTAATAAACAGTTGTGTATAAGCTGTAATATTGTGTAATTCTACTGTTGATGTAACATAATGCTGCACTCACCTGTTATGAATGCCACAGCTGTGGCCACTGACATCAGCTTTCTCACACTCCTATGTAGGTCCCTCCAGGATGCCACCATGGCAGCAGCCCATAGCCAGTGAGTATGGTTCGTGTTCATACATGATAATAAACTGGACATGTAATAGCTATGGGATATCCCCCATGCACACATCTAACACACCTACCCATACTGCATGCTGTACACATTCACGTTTTGTTGCTGAGAAATGCACTGCATCACAATAGATACCATGCTGGGGTATCGGAAGGGTACAACAGACACATGCAAAATAACTAACATCCTGTCAATGTGCAATGTGTCAACAGAGATGTGACATGTGGCAGGACACATGGCCTACAGTAGGGACATGTGTGACTCAACACCACCATGGCTGCAGCTGCACACAATCAGGTTAAGCAAACGTTGCAGACATAAACCTGACCCCACAGCACTCATGACAGCAGTGTGTGCACTCCAAGGGATGTGCACATGAGTAGACCTTGCAACCATGCAGAGGTCTGGGACATGTGTAGGGCACCCCTCACAGCCATGGTAAGGTCCGCTGGTTGTCAGTGTAATAGTCATGTACTGGTCATACATGTACTGCTGATTTTGTGATCTGTAACGCAGACATCATGCATCCACAACTGATAGCTGTTCACATATCATCCCAGGTATGAGTTGCTACAACACATAGGGGCTGTGAGCATTGGAGCTGACATAACCAACACAATACTACAGATGCCTCAATGGTTTCTACACCTGCGAGATGTGGTGCACAGTACAAGGCAGGGTGCGGAACAGTTCCACGGTAACACTTTGTACATGGGTGCAGTGTTAATACGGGGAAGGGCCATCACCTACCAACAAAGCCCATGCCTTACACACATGTATACTGCCGCTTGCATGATGTCACTATAGTTGCATTGGATGCTGTTGAGCTCCATATGTAATGCATATTGACAGAAGGCTAATGGGAGGACTGTGTGTATAAATGTTGTGCAACTCCACATGTAGGAGTGTGGTGTGTGTGTGTGTGTGTGTGTGTGTGTGTGTGTGTGTGTGTGTGTGTGTGTGTGTGTGTGTGTGTGTCTTTGTTGTGTTAGTCAGTGCAATTTAGTGAAGTGTGGACGATGCATGTCAGATGTGTGTGTGTGTGTGTGTGTGTGTGTGTGTGTGTGTGTGTGTGTGTGTGTGTGTGTGTGTGTGTGTGTGTCCATGAATGCACAGGCAATAGTGAGATTGAGATTGACCACATGGCGGTACTTCCTCTTGGGATTGTGCTGTACATGGAGTGAGACATGGGACACCAGGACAACCTGTCAGGTATGTGAACACAGGAAAGCTGATAGCATAACAAGGTCTGAAGCATGGAGCATGCATTGGGAGGTGCAGTACATAACAGGTATACACATCATATTGCCAGCAGCAGATAGGTAACTGGCTACCCACATATGCAGCACTACAAATGCCATAGGGAATTACCACAGCACATCAGTGAGTGTGTCCAGGTAGTACTGTTGTCCGCATGATGGGTCGCTTGTGCAGCAGATGTGGCATGGACTGAGCAAGACTGTAGTATGACGCTCTGGTGTGTGACATATGTAGTGAATGTAGCAGCCCCAACCATATAGGGGCCTCATACACCATTACTGCCCATACACAGGGTAATACAGGGTGACAGCAGTGAGGCCATGTACAACCTACTCCACCCAAGTCAGAGAGGCAATAGAGTAACAGGTCAGATGTGATAACTACACGTGTAGGCATGGAGAGAAATTATATATTAATGGGCTGTTGTTATGCATGTATATTAGCAAGTGCCATGCAGGATGGTGAACATATGTAACTGACTGTGGGACTGTCTGCAAACTCAGGGAAAGTGAGGTAGTAAGGTGGCTGTCAGTGTGAGTGTGTGTACTGTTATGCAATTCTGTACAGGTCTTAACGTGTGTATTTGTTTCCCCCACAGGTGGCGAGGTGGGTCAGGGTCCCTCCTGCATGCAAACTAAGGTAGGTGTCCCTACAGACACTGATGATGATGAAGGTACAGGTGAGGCACAGGTAGGGTTGTCAGAGGCCAACACTTCGCCAACATGTGTCATCACTCTCCTAGCCACCCCAAGCCTAGACACAGTTACAATGCCCCTACAAACCCCATCACATGTGGCCATAGCAGAGGGACAGTTGGCACTTGGTGGCAATGACAAGAAAAGTGTGGTGTCCATGCCATCTGTGTTCGGTCACAGGAGGCATAGCTGGATGTCCAGAAGGCCACCACATCTGCAGATGTACCATGGTGCTCGTGGGAGGACCGCAGGTCATCATTCCCCTGGCAGAGGTGCCACAACTGGTACCAGGAGCATGTTTCAGCCCTTAATGGAGGGACAGCCACATATGGACATGCACACCAGACAGGGTCTGAGGCTGCAAAGGTCTGCTTTCACAGCTATAAGTAGCAACCTCCATAAACTCGCTGGTGCTTTCCATGAATATACCGAGGTCATGGATAGACGTTGGGGTGAGATGGTTGGCCTCCTCGACTGTGGTATGTCTGTGCTAGAACATGTGGTGGGAGTGGTGCGACGGCCGCATGGACGTAGTCCAGAGACACCAGCAGCTGGCGGTCAATGTGGACATGCCAGGACACACAGCCACTCTTGTAGTGGCAGTACCAGCCCCAGCACACCACAGGGGTTGCTGTCCACACCACACCACAGCAGGCCTTGTGCACATAGCCCTGGCCAGTCCCAGGTGGGACATTGTTCCAGGGGACATATGTCATCATCAGGGGAGAGTAGCACCTCAAGGTCTGTACCTGCACATTCCCATGGAACCCCTGGCAGGCACAGTCAGCATGTCCATGGACGGAGGCAGTGAACTGCACAACCTGCCAGGTATGGTATGCAGCTGTCCAACATTACCCGTATAGGGCAGCTACATGGTGGAACTGTGTGCATGCATACCCACACACTATGCAACCACACCTAGGGCGACCCCATACCAACACACATCACATCACCATGCCCAAATCAAGGAACCACACCCTTCACCCACACACATGGTGACACATGTTTAGACCTAGACCACACTCGGCCTCTGGCACACCTGCAACATACCCTGTGCATATGATAGTACCTGTGCTACATTCCTGTCATCCATAACATTGATGCAGGGACAGGCTAACATGGTTGTGATGCACACTGTGACTGTGATAGAGTGCCGCAATGTACTGCAGTGTAGGATGTAGTCAGGGGTAATGTGTACTGCATAAATGTCAGGTAGTGTAGCCATGCAGCTAAGATGACAATCACACACCCTGTGCATATGATGATACCTGTGCCACATCCCTGTCATCCATAACATCGATGCAGGGACAGGCTAACATGGTTCTGATGCACATGGTGACTGTGATAGAGTGCCACAATGGACTGCAGGGTAGAATGTAGTCGGGATAATGTGTACTGCATGCAAGTCAGGTAGTGTAGCCATGCAGCTAAGATGACGTCCACACAGCCTGTGCATATGATGATATCTGTGCCACATCCTTGTCATTCATAACATTGATGCAGGGACAGGCTAACATGGTTTTGATGCACACGGTGACTGTGATAGAGTGCCGCAATGAACTGCAGTGTAGAATGCAGTCAGGAGTAATGTGTACTGCATACATGTCAGGTAGTGTAGCCATGCTGCTAAGATGACATTCACACACCCTGTGCATATGATGATACCTGTGCCACATCCCTGTCATCCATAACATCAATGCAGGGACAGGTTAACATGGTTCTGATGCACACGGTGACTGTGATAGAGTGCCACAATGTACTGCAGTGTATAATTTAGTCAGGAGTAATGTGTACTGCATACATGTCAGGTAGTGTAGCCATGAAGCTATGATGTACCTCAGCTGTTGGTAACACCAATTGATATCCCCATACTGTCATCCATTTGTGCTGTAGGCATACATGTGTCAGCAGGAGGATGGTCCACAGTCATATTCCACAAGGGTATTTCAGTGTGGTGACACCATGGCCGTGACATATGTGGTGTACAGTTGCACACATGCCACAGGTATGTATAACAGTTACTGGCCATGCAAACTTGACCAGTGGCCTGTTGGTACAGGTATAACTTGCACCCTTATGTCAACCCATCCACATACACACACATCCTTACTTGGCAACACTGTGTCTAGACCCCAACCTGGGTATGTAGTGCTAGTGAACTGTGTGGCTGTCATTGCACACACGACACCATCTGTAGGGTGAGGTGTGTACCAAGTCACTTGCTACATGCAGACCATCCACAGACACGTACAATATGGTAATAGGGGATGTAATGTTTGTATATGGAGAATACATAGTGTGTCATACCATCATATACACATTGACTGACGCAGAACAGGTAGACACACATCTTAGAGATCTGGTTGTATAGTTGTTAACTAACTAGTCCATGTGCCCAATGTGTTACAGGTAGGCTGCACACAGCACATGTGTAACTGGGCTGTATCCTGTTATCTGTTACCTGTATGGGTGATGGTGACATTGGCCAACTGAGAGTGGTACATGGGCCATATACCAGGTGTACCATGGTGTAAAGATAGTGTACACAGCACCCACATCCTACACTGGATATTGTACACACTAGAACCCATCTTGATACTCTGACATACCCACTATCACACATAGGCCACAATGCAAAACAAACCCATTGCATATCACAACAGTGGTACCACAGGGATATGCATGTGATGCACACGCCACAGGCATAGTAGGGTGTTGCATTGCATTACCACACCTATGGGTGACAACAACGATATCCGTACTATTGTGTGGCAATGTGCATCATAATAGGAAGATGTGGAATTGGACTGGTGTACCCTACATATATACACACATGCACAAATACACACACAGGGCAGACCTCAATGGGATTTCCATGGCTACCGACCCATTGGTACAACACTGTTGTACTGGTACTGCAAGGCACATGTAGGTGTTAGGGAGAGGAGTGTAACAGGATACATGTTACGTTAATGGGGATGAAAGGCACCACACACTATAGGAGTTGTATAAATAGGCATCCCCCCAGCCAAACACGTCTGCCCTGCAATACACTACCAAGTGTTGGAGATCCCATAACCAAAACCAGTGACAACATGGGCACACTATGTTACCTGTACTGCATCCCACCTGTATGATGTCAGGCTGGTATTGGTAACATATCATGTAGTACAGTCTGGTTCCCATGGGGAATCTATTATGTGGAAGCCATCAACATTACCAGGCTTCAGATACGCAGATACAGGTATACATATTTATAAATATATATATATATATATATATATATATATATATATATATATATATATACATGTGACTACACATACACATGCAGTTATATGTACAGTACTGTACATAAGTGGTAGGTGTACACAATATGGAACATTATGCCTACAGTAGACCTCTAAATGACTGGACACTGTATGTGCCACCCATACAAATGACAATCGTTGCCTATAACATACACCCACAGAGAAGTCATGGGTAAAACAACACCCACAGGTTTGCAGATATGGAAACCTTTCCTCATGTACTATTACAGTTCTACATGCCATGCCATATAGCTGTTCAGAAATTGACAACTATATCAATGGAGTGATGCTACAGTGGACCAGTTACAGTCATACAGTAGGCTGGAAAGGTTCACATCTGTTGCTGACCAGGCCAAGCCATTCATATGGTACAATAGGAAAGACACACTGGGCCACAGGATAACTGACAATCAACAGTATGTACTCCAGATGTGTAGTTCAACAGCCTCTATCTACACACTGTACAAACACAGTAGGTGGTATAGATGTCATATGACCACATGAGTTGTAACTGCTACATAACATGGCATAACTGACACCATCACAAGCACATCAACACACAGAACAGTTTGTATGGCAGGGTGCAGTAGTCCTGCAGTACCCAGATCCATGTCAGTAATGTGCATACAGGTGAAGTATATGGTACTGTACATCCAGATACCTTAAGGCAGCTCAGCCCTGATACCCCCACATTTTGTAGCAACCTAGGTCATTTATGGTGCTCCCCCTAGCCTCAGTAATACAGAGTCATATACCACTGTTACATACAATGGACTCTGCAGTGCATGATGGCACACAGGTATTGTGTTGGTGGCGTCCACACATATATGACCCCAGCCCCACCATATGTGTGGGGGTTACAGTGGCAGTGGACTGACGGCAGACATGGCAATGTGTCATACTCCCAGCCCATTATGGATCAACCACCGACATCATGACATATGTGCAAAGCTTGGTATGTAGGTGATGGACAGAGGCTGGAATACAGGCACATATGTGGACAACTGTTGCCATACACTAAGCAAGGTGCAGGTTTCACAGGATAGTCTGTAACATACCCTTAGTCAGGGAATTGATGGTAGAGACATCATGGATGTAGCCATGTACCGGTAACATGCAACACACACACTGCCAGTATATTATCTGACACAAGACCTGTGTGGTGGACAGATAAGACATGATAGGCACATCTCCGGCCGGCATGTGGGAAGGCCCACAGTCGTGTGCTATGCAGATGGA
The DNA here is from genome assembly GCF_019279795.1 of Protopterus annectens. Classification (NCBI taxonomy): domain Eukaryota; kingdom Metazoa; phylum Chordata; order Ceratodontiformes; family Protopteridae; genus Protopterus; species Protopterus annectens. The sequence continues at coordinate 1,101,458,146 of NC_056727.1, read as the reverse complement.
CTGCATTCCATGGCAAACTAGTATGTACATCCACACCCTGTAACACCAGTACTGTGCAGAGCATAACACAACTCCACTCACAGTCTGTCTGTACTTCCTGATCCTCCTACATATATGTGGCTGCCCTGAGTATGCCGGTTCTCCTGTATGGGGTATTGCTACATGCTGTCAGTAACATTGCTGCCCACACACAAGATGGATGCCCATCACACAGGAGATGTAATGAGACCACGCACACATGATGTGGGAACCTATAGTGGGTGGCTGCCATGACAGTGTTAATTGGTTGTAGTACACATGTGTAATAACATATCTGGCTATCTGGATATGTATATGTATATATACATATACATATACATATACATATGTATATGTATATATATTCCCACCATATGTCCTGGGCATGAAGTGTAGGCCAACCCCAGCCCATATGTTCCCAATGTTGTAGTTGCAGGGAATGTCAGGTATGTATAGCAGGTATACTAGTAGACTATTGCTACTGTCATTGGGATTGTCTTCACAGACATGGTGTGTGTGGGAGGTCACATCTGCTCATAGCATGTGTGCCATTGGTTACTGAATGTCATGCCGCTGTGGACTGCAGCAGAGATATTGGCCAATATATGTGGAGAGTCTGACACAGTCTGTACAGTCCAGAGGTATATACATAAGCCCTTAGTGCTACACATGTGTACCATGCCTGACAATATAGATGTGGATGGCCATGTAGATGGGTATAACACATAATGACTGGTATATGATGTCCACCATAGGTCATGCATTCACACACCCCTGCCTGGCCTGTAACGGTATGACTGCTGCTACAGGGGTGCCATGGCCACACACTGCACAATAGGTATTGACATACATCTGTACTGCATCCCACTGCCCTGTCTGACATACATGACTATTAGGGGAGGTGCGGCAGCGGGAAATCTGGCCAGTATCTGCACATGACATCCCATTGGGTAGGTACACTCAGCTGCTAGGCATGTCACAATGCACTGTGTAGGCTGCAGCCAGACTGGCTCAACACTGGCCTACACCTCCCAAGGGAGAATGCACATGTACCTGCATATAAAGCAGGCTCAAACGGCATGTCACAGCACAGGGTAAGATACATCTGTGTGACAGTGCATATACACAACCGATGTGAACACAGCCACATATGGTTAGCTAGCATGGTATTACAGCATATGGAGTATGTGTTCGACACCATCCTCATATGTGCCACTCACAGACTGACCCTACATATACTAGCCTACTACACAGTTTGGTCTTTTTGCTGTCTGTGGTATGGGACATGTGTGTTTATGGCCCTACAAACCTGTATGCCACTACAGTACCATACAGTGGGGCAGCATGTAACATCTGATAGTAGGAGAACTAGAACAATGTCATCTACAACAATCTGTACACAGGCTAAGGTACATATCAACACTACACACACTGTCGACATTCACCATAGGAACGCAGACATTAGTACTGTACGAACATCCACAGAATGTGCAGGTGATGTCATGTAATGTAACCCCCTACTGTATTTAACATGTGTAGCAGTTGGTTATATCAGTGGTTTGTTCTCAGATATGATGACACAAAGTATGGTGTACAGCACATATGCACCACTTCATGCACGACATATGTACAAAGGTTGACAGAGGTGTGGCTGGAAGCACATACACAGGGCCAATATTGACACGTTGCTGTGACAACCACATACATTTACTGCTGTTACAGGGCTGTTGCAACATATGTCCTTTGAGGGATATGATGTCTGTGACTACCACAGCTTTCTCCATCTACTGACTGCAATCCTCACACTACCTTCAGCAGTCGACAGCTAGATGCTCCATGGGTGACACATGCAACCACGGACACAACACTGCCCAGGCTGCAGATGACCCTGCAGATGGAGATTCCCCATCAAATGGAACTGACATGGCAGGTAATGAGACATGTACAACAGCCATATCCACACAAACACTGTGAAAGCAACATTACTCCAAATGCAGTATAGTGGCACTTACAGTCTGTAGTCAGGTCAGGCACATCCACCTCCTGTTTGTTGCACTGTTCCAACAGTGTATGTTGCTAGAGGTACACCGCAATCCATCTGATATGCTGCTTGGCACACTAGAGATCTAGTTCCTAGGTATTTTAGTGTGTTTCCATACAATTGGCTATGGGAATGTTACTACAGCTTTTTCACGTGCAATCAGGTAGGGGAGTGCTGTGATTCATGCAGAGACCATCAGCTGATCATGAGCATTACTTACATTACACATGTTGCTGCCTAATCAAAGCATGTGTAGGTCTCCACATCCACATGAGAGGGGGTGGGGGACGCAGACAGAGTCAAATATGTGTCAGGAAGGGGTGGGAGGGTAAAACTGAACCATGTTTGTGTCACACACCTAGCAGCACAGGGTATCAAACCCCTGACAACTAGGTAGTGCTAGCACAGTTCGCTGCAATTATTGGATGTGTCACATGGGTTACCAGTTTTGGAGCACTCAGAACATATATGTGATGGTGAGTGACATCTGCAACAGGGATACAGTAGCTGTATGGTAGGTGACATACACTTGCCTGTCAGCATGAACAGGTGCCAGCGTCAACACAGCCACACACTCAAAAGGACAAACACACATTGGCACACTTGGCAGGTCCAGGTGTACAACTCATTGGTTGTGGGATTGCCACATTACATCACTGTGCAGGTATCCCATGCACCACACAGGTCATATGGGGCTGTGTGGTGTTCGACTGCACCAGATGGCTGTCCAAGGCTAGGCGATGGGTGTACCGTGGCATCAGGCCACATGACGATGGTCTGCATTGTGGTTCAGGGATGTAGTGTCTGCATTTGCCCAAACAAGCGGGTATTGTATCCCCCATCTGGTCACCTGGGTGACTGTTGTGTGTGGGCAATGCTGTGCATCGCTTGCCATGTCTGTGTACCTTGTCCATGACATGGACGGTGTCTGGGATGTGCACACCTCCCACATGCATTTACAGTGACATGTAGAACTGTATCTGGGGTGTCCAGCCCATGTTGTGAACACAGATTATCATCAGATGTGGCAGGAGCTGGTAATGGCCAGTGGCATTAACCTGCACCTACATGGAGTGCATGCTATCAGCATTCCTTAGTGTCAGTGGCATCTGTCCATACAGGCATGTTGTCAGGCATGGTATGTCCATTGTGGGTCACATGAGATGGCACCACACCACTCCCAACTAACTCCTTAATCACACTATGGTCATATGATGTTACAGGACATGCTAAGGAGATTACTTGGCTCTGATTGTCCCAGAGGTGTATTTCAAGGTGCATGACATCGGCAGCCTTTCCGAAGGTGGGTATTTGACTTGTAATGGGTGTGACTATCCTAAAAAGAACTGCTCTTTACACAGTCAGACATGCACACAAACACACACAGTTGCCAATTTTGGGGATTGACCTCCTACCTAACTACATCAACACACTACAACAGTACACAATTACAGCATGCGCTGCAGAGATTACTGGGCTACAGTTTACCCAGGGGAGTATTTCTAGTTGGGTGACATCAGCAGCCTTGCCAAAGTTGGGTAAGTGAAATGCAAGGGGTGTGAGTACCCTAAAAACATTGCTCTCTACACAGTCAGACATGCACGCATACACACACAGTTGGCAGGTCAGGGGTTAGAACTCCCAACTAACTTCTTAATCACACTATGGCCATACAATGTTACGGGATGTGCTACGGAGATTACTGGACTATGATTGTCCCACAGGTGTATTTCAAATTGCATAACATCAGCAGCCTTGCCAAAGGTGGGTATTTGACTTGTAAGGGGTGTGAGTAGCCTAAAAAGTATTGCTCTCTACATAGTCAGTCACGCACATACAGACTCACACATGCACAGTTGCCACATCTGGGGTTTGACCTCCTACCTAACTACATTATCACACTACAGCAGTATGCAGTTACAGCATGTGCTACAGAGATTACTGGGCTACAGTTTTCCCAGGGGAGTATTTCTAGGTGGGTGACATCAGCAGCCTTGCCAAAGTTGGGTATGTGAGATGTAAGGGGTGTGAGTACCCTAAAAGCATTGTTCTCTACACAGTCAGACATGCATGCATACACATGCAGTTGGCAGGTCGGGGGCTAGAACTCCTATCTAACTCCTTAATCACACTATGGCCTTTAAATGTTATGGGATGTGCGACGGGGGTTACTGGGCTACATTTGTCCCAGAGGTATATTTCAAGTTGCGTAACATCAGCAGCCTTGCCAAGGGTGGATATTTGACTTGTAAGGGGTGTGAGTAGCCTAAAAAGCATTTTTCTCTACACAGTCAGTGACAGACAGACATGCACACATACATACACACAGACTCACACATGCACAGTTGCCATGTCTAGGATTTGACCTTCTACCTAACTACGTTATCACACTACAGCAGTATGCAGTCACAGCATGTGCTACAGAGATTACTGGGCTACAGCTTTCCCAGGTGAGTATTTCTAGATGGGTGACATCAGCAGCCTTGCCAAAGTTGGGTATGTGAAATGTAAGGAGTGTGAGTATCATAAAAGCATTGCTCTTTACACAGTCAGACATGCATGCATACATACACAGTTGGCAGGTCGGGGGCTAGAATTCCTAACTAACTTCCTAACCACATTATGGCCATACAATGTTACAGGACATGCTACGTAGATTACTGGGCTGCGATCATCCCAGAGGTGTATATCAAGTTGCGTAACATTGGCAGACTTGCCAAAGGTGAGCATTTGACTTGTAAGGGGCATGAGTAGCCTAAAAAGCATTGCTCTCTATACAGTCAGTGACTGACAGACACGCATGCACACACAGTCTCACACATGCATAGTTGCCACGTCTGGGGTTTGACCTCCTACCTAACTACATTATCACACTATAGCAGTATGCAGTTACAGCATGCACTACGGAGATTACTGGGCTACAGCTTTCCCAGGGGAGTATTTCTAGATGGGTGACATCAGAAGCCTTGCCAAAGTTGGGTATGTGAATAGTAAGGGGTGTGAGTAGCCTCAAAGGTATTTTCTCTACACAGTCAGTGAGAGACAGGCACACACACACACACACACACACACACACACACACACACACACACACACAAGCACACACAGTTGCCATGTCTGGGATTAGAAATCCTGCCTAACTAGTCTATCACACTACAGCAGTAGCAGTTATGGGACATGCCACTGAGATTACTGGCCTAGAACTCTCCCAAAGATGTATTTCACATTGGATAACTTCAGCAGGCTTGTCAGGGTACCACTATGGGATGGCCAGTGTGTGCATGGCCCATACACCATTCATGTAGGGGTGACACACCACAGGTGGTCACACATGGGGTCATATGTCACAGGTGCGTGTATAGGGCAACTAGCTGACTATGTCCTTGTACAGCCATATTGCGCAGCTGGCACGTAGACCACATAGTCTGTGGTGCTATCAGGTACTGGTTGCTAGTAACTGCAGTGTGTGACATCTGCACCTGATGTGTTTGGGACCCTTTGGCTGTGTGCTGGGTGGGACAGGTGTGGATGGCTCCTTGTCATGGTCACCCTCTTCCACACATCTATAGCCATCTACCTTTTGCTTATTATGGTGTGTTATCCTTACATATATGTCTGTATTCCTATCCACTGTGTATGCAAGGCATGAGTGGTGCATACTGACATGTGTCTGCAGTAACAATTGCAACCACTGGATGTATCTAGTCCACTGGTGTTTGCATATATGAGTGTGTGAGCATGCCCAGTAAGTCCATCTGTTTTGCATATGTGGAGCATGTCCAGTGGTTTGTACTGCACAGTTGACCTTTGTGTTGTACACCAACAGGTAGCATGCTGTGTCTGCAGGGTATCCATTGATCATTTGACATTGACTGTTGCAACATGTCTGCATAGCAGGGGGTACACCTGACTATCTCTATGTTTCTACACAGGATTTGGGGGGGCACATCTGATTGTTATTATATTTCTATGTGGTGTTGGGGGCACATCTGACAGTTGTACACATTTTCTAGGACTGTACTGGTATGTCCTGTAGTCCATTCCAGTCAGTAGTCTTACCTATCGTGCTGGCTAAGCCATACCAGTGTACTACCGTTCTTATCTTTTGATTGCATACACATTAGTTTCTGACTTCCTAGCCATCACAACTGACATCCCACCACCTGGCCTATAGTCTGTTCATGTAGGCCTGGATGGGGGTTACCCATAACCCTCATTCAGAGGCCATAGTACAGAATTTGTTTGTGTTTGTCTACACCTGTCCAGCTGGCTGTGACTGTTGTTGGGTATGTGACCCCCACTCATGACTGGCATGTGTGTGTCCCTTTTCTTGTGGATGTGCCAGTATTGCAGGTGGTGCTGCAGGGCTGCCTATGTCAGATGCACGTAGTACACTGCCTATGCATGGTTAGGCACAGGTAGTGTAATGTTTGGCATCCCTTTTACTGTATGTGAGAGTCAGAGAGAGGTGCTATTCTCTGGGTCCCTCCTGTGTCAGTGCATGTGCTATGCATTGCCTCTTTGCCAGGGCCAGGGCATACTGGGCATGTCTCCTTCTGCCTACTGAGGCAGGCTCAGGATGTTCCTCCTCTGAGTCACTCTGTGCCTGTGCAGGCCTTGGCATTGGTGGGGGGCTATGTGGCCCTGCCCCTTGCTGCTACTGCTGAAGCTGTTTCTGCAGGATCATATTGTGTAGCATGGCACATACAAGGACGATTTGGGTACATGTAGTTGGTGAGTACTGCAAGGCTCCACCGGATATGTCCAGGCACCGGAACCGTGACTTGAGTATCCCAAACACACGCTCTATTATGATTCTTGTTTGTGCACGTGCCTCATTATGGAGTTCTTGTTCGGGTGTGTGTGCATTTCTGATGCATGTCATCAGCCATGGTTCCAGTGCGTATCCAGCATCCCCCACTATGTGACCGTGTGGGATGTCCCCATTGGCAAATTTCTGATACAGCTGTGTCAGATGCCAGATGTGGAAATTGTGATAACGTCCAGGGCAGCCAGCACACATGTTCAGCATTATGCCCTGGGCATCACACATGACCTGGCAGTTGATGGAGGTGAAGCCCTTGCGGTTGATGTAAACCCTACACTGCTCACTGGGTGGTGCTTTGATGCATATGTGCGTGCAGTCTATTGCACCTACTACCTCAGGGTATTCTGTTATTTGCTGGAAGAGATGCATACTGCTGGCCAATGCCTCACGGGTGAGGGGGAAATATACGTGCTCACCATGTGCTGCCATGGCATCCAGGAACTGATGGAGTAGCCTGGATGATGATGCCTGTGAGATCCCCATCATATCCCCAGTTGGCCTTTGGAAGGTACCTGTAGCTATTATTCTTAGGCCTACAGATACCTTTGTTTCCACTGGGATGGATTCCTGTCTGTTAGTTCTGTGTGTCAGGCGTGGCCGGCACAGCTCAACAATCTGCTGTAGGAGGTCTCTGTCCACCCTATAGTGCTCCACTATCTCCAGCTCATGTAGCCCTTGTAGGTTACTCTGGGTCTGTACACTCTTCTCCGTCTCCTCACTGTGGGTTGGTCGGCAGCATTCCCATCCTCACCACCCTCAGCCTCTTCCACAAGTTGTATGATAGCTATTGCAGCCCCTAACATTTTGCTGTTGTGAGTGTTAAAAGTTCCCCGCTTGTTTACATTGGTGGTGTAGGGTGTGGGAAAAACTGGAGGGGTAGGTATTTGCATAGTTTATAGTGGCGTTCTGGGCTGGGCTGCTCTGCTGTCTGTGTAATTGGCTGGTTCCGATACCTTGCACCTGGCAGTGAACCTGTTACCCCTTGATTAACTTGCTACTACTGATTTCCCTTCCCATTGCCCTTCTTTTTCATCCCGGGGACACGCCACACAATCGGTATACTCCAATATGCACACTGTTGCTATTTCCTGGGTTCACTCCCTTTATCTTCTTGTAGATCCTGTTGCGCGGTGTGCACACCCACTTACACTTTGTCATATGTGCTGGAAAGGTTTAGACACACCCCCTGGCTTAAGCTGGATGCAACCCTGAGCCACAGGGCTCCAATTCACTGACAGTATGCCTGACACTCCCACACATGATGTCACCTATCTCTTAGTCTTGCACTCAGCTATTCATACTCATACACTGTTGGGACCTGCCTCACATGCTGGGGAAGGGATTCACTATCCTTCCCCTAATTTGCATAGAATTGCCTGATAATGCATAGTTACATGTGTCACACTGTGCCTCCCCCTTAGCAACCACTACTCACTGGCCAGGTTGTCTTTTGCCTGCCATTGACTTGCTTGGCAGAATACTGATTTTAGTTAGACTGCTTTTTTTAGGTTTATTTTCTTATTTCCCCACCGATCCCGTTTGCGTGCCACTGCCCTATGTTTCAACGGTCATGATTGGTGGACATATCATAAAAGTTGTATTTTGTACAGTTTGCATTGTTTGCAATGCGAATGATCTTCTACTTGGCCATTGGCATGCTTCCTCAATGATATGCAGCCTTTATTCTGAGATGTCATAGCTCCGTTTTGGAGTTTGCAGTACCATACTCGGTTACTAACCAAGTACATTTCTACATATTACACTAGTCCTGCATGCCCTGATTCCTGCTTCCTGGATGGCAAATTTACCTCATTTGCATGGTTTTCACCTGCAAATGAGGTGATTTGCATACCGGGGCTGGGAACTTGCAGCAGTAGTGCTACAGCACTCACACTCGTCAAACCTGCACGTACGTGGATCGCTCGGCCGCCATATTAGCAAAATTTCGTCTTACACTAATCATGCATGCTGTGCAAGCTTTTGAGAATCTGGGGGTACATCTTTACACCTTTTTAAGCACAACCCGGATAACTTGATGGGAAATAGAAAATACTTCCCTGGGATTCCACCCATGTCCCTGCTAGACAGGGGCATCAGGTACTGATTTGTCTATACATGGGCTAAACTCATGGCTAGGCTTATAAGGGCCTCAGGGTCAATTGCCTAGTAACTTCCTATGATCCTATGGAAGTTTCTTTGGACAAATGATACAAATATGTCTATCTTAGCAAAAATATTATAAGCCATGTTAGTTAATGTGCTTATGATTAAGTTTCAAATGCCCCTCCCCCACACAAAGAATTACAACTTTTAAAATGCAAAAAAGGGGGATGAGACATAAAGCCTTGATGTCCCACTTAAGTTTGCCCATTTCCAGAACTAGTTGATACACTGAAGCTCCAATATAATACTCTAAAGCATTTTGTAAGCATGTACACAAATAGATGCCTATAGTTCTTTCTCCTCTCATCATTCTCATCACATCCTTCTTGTGATACTTTCAGCCCTATGCACTGTCTGTTCTCTCTATGACTTTATTTCAGTGTTTTATTGTACAAAGTTTCACTTTTGCCAGCTCTTACAATCTTTGACTGGTAGTTAGTGCAGATGGTTAAGGCTATGTGTTGTTACCAAGCTACTTCATGATTTCCAGGGTTTTATTGTCTGAGCTTTCTTTTAACTGGCCATATGATTTAACCAGGTAGTGCTCCCAAACTGAGCTTGGAGAAGGCCAGGGAGAATCAATGAACCTGTTAACAAATAATATTATCTACTTAGTATGGTGTGCGTGCGTGTGTGTGTGTGTGTGTGTGTGTGTGTGTGTGTGTGTGTGTGTGTGTCTGTGTGTGTGTGTGATGCATGCGTGTGTGCATGTTCTTGTGCACGTGTGTGTTTTTGAGTGTATATTTGTATCTGTGCTTGCATGGGTATACAGAGTGTGTGTGTGTGTGTGTGTGTGTGTGTGTGTGTGTGTGTGTGTGTGTGTGTGTGTGTGTGTGTGTGTGTGTGTGTGTGTGTACTTCTCACCTTCCATTATGCTATTAATATCAATACTGGACAGAGATTTCTGTACCATAGAAAGAGAAAGTGTGAGAAGAAGGGTAACAGGAGTGAAAAAGAAAGGCCCTCAGATTCTCTATAGCTTGCACGGAGTGCAAGATCGGTGCAGGAGCTCAAGCAGGCAATATGTCTGCCGTACGATCCTGGAACAGCTTGCAGAGGTGTGCATGAGCACTCCTGCACTAATCCTGCACAGACTAAGCCCCTGTATGCAAATCACCCCATTTGCATGAGAAATCTATGCAAATGAGGTGATTTTGCAATCCAGGAAGCTTGCAACCGGCCGTGCAGGACTAGTGCTATCTGCAGAAATGTACTCAGTAATCTAGTACATTTCTGCAAAATCCAAAACGGAGCTGTGACAGCTCCAAATAAAGGCTGCATATCATGAAGTAAGCATGCCAATGGCCAAGTATAAGGCCATTGGCATTGCAAACAGTAAAAAAATACAAAATCAACTTTTATTTTTTTTTTTTAGCCGATCTTAGCTGTTTAAGTGCAGGGCAGTGGCGCAGAAACAGGATCGGGGAGAAAATAACAAAATGAACCTAAATTAAGCATTCTAACTAAAATCATTATTCTGCCATGCAAGTCAATGGCAGGCAGAAGACAACATGGCCAGTGAGTAGTGGTTGCTAAGGGGGGAGGCTCAGTGTGAGACATGTAACTATGCATTAGCATGCAATCCTATACAAATGAGGGGAAGGATAGTGAATCACAGTTTTCCCCAGCATGTGAGTCAGGTCCCAACAGTGTAAGAGTAGGAATAGCTTGGTGCAAGTCTAGGAGTTAGGTGACATCATAGGGGGGTGTCAGGCATACTGTAAGTGGATCGGAATCCTGTGGCTCGGGTTTGCTCCCAGCTTAAGCACAGCTAAGCTAGGGTGTGTGTCTAAACCTGCCTAGCACTCTTTACAATGCCAACGTGGGTTTGCGTGCCATGCACCGGGTTTTAAAGGCAGAAAAAAAAGTTAAACCAGGAAATAGCAGCAGTGTACACATTTTTGCACTCTGTTTGTGCGGTGCACCCCTGTGCTTAAACAGGAAGACAATGGGAAGGGAAAACAGCAGTAGGAAGGTAACCAAGGAGAACTAGCATAGCTGGCAGGTGAAATGTATCAGAATCAGCCAATTACACAGGCAGCAGACCAGCCCAGCCCAGAACACTACTATAAACAATGCAAACACCTTCCCCTCTGTTTTTTCCCACACTCTACACCACCGGTATAAACAAGCAGGGAACTTGTAACACTCACAACAGCAAAATAATGGGCGCTGCAATAGCTATCATAGAACAACTTGTGGAAGAGGCTGAGGGTGGTGAGGATGTGAATGCATTTGGCCACCCCACAGTGAGGAGACGGAGAAGAGTGTGCAGACAAAGGGTAACCTACCAGGGGCAACATGAGCTGGAGATAGTGGAGCACTATAGGGTAGACGGGGACCTCCCATAGCAAATTGTTGAGCTGTGCCGGCCATGCCTGACACACAGAACTAACAGAGGGGAACCCATCCCATTGGATACCAAGGTATGTGTAGGTCTATGAATACTAGCTACAGGTACCTTCCAAAGGCCAACTGGGGATATGATGGGGATTTCACAGGCATCAGCATCCAGGGTACTCCACCAGTTCCTGGATGCCATGTTAGCACATATCGGTGAGAATGTATATTTCCCCATCACCCATGAGGTATTGGCCAGCAATATGCAACTTTTCCACCAAATAGCAGAATACCCTGAGGTAGTCGGTGCTATAGACTGCACGCACATATGCATCAAAGCACCACCTGATGAGCAGGGTAGGGTCTACATCAACCGCAAGGGCTTCCCCTCCATCAACTGCCAGGTTGCGTGTGATGCCCAGGGCATAATAATAAATGTGTGTGCTGGCTGCCTTGGAAGCTATCATGATTCCCACATCTTGCATCTGAGGCAGCTGTACCAGAGATTTGCCAATGGGGACATCCCTGATGGTCACCTAATGAGGGATGCTGGATACGCACTGGAGCCATGGCTGATGATACCCATCAGAAATGCACACACACCCAAACAAGAACTCTGTAATGAGGCACACGCACAGACCAGAATTATATTAGAGCATGATTTTGGGATGCTCAAGTCATGGTTCCGGTGCCTGGACACATCTGGTGGAGCCTTGCAGTACTCACCAGCTACATGTACTCTAATTGTCCTTGTATGTGCCATGCTACACAATATGATCCTGTGGAAACAGCTGCAGCAGGAACAGCACGGGGTAAGGCCACACAGCCCCCAACCATTGCCAAGGCCTGCACAAGCACAGATTGACTCAGAGGAGGAACAACCTGAGCCTGACCCAGTAGGCAGAAGGAGGCTTGCTCAGTATGCCCTGGCCTTGGCAAAGAGGCAATGCATAGCACATGCACTGACACAGTAGGGACCCAGGGAATAACACCTCTCTCTGACTCTCACATACAGTAAAAGGGATGCCAAACATTACACTACCTGTGCTTAACCATATGTAGGTTGTGTACTATGTGCATCCGACATAGGCATCCCTGCAGCACCACCCTCAATATTGGGACACCCACAAGTTAAGTGACTCACACATGCCAGTCAGGGGGGTTCACATACCGAACAACAGTCACAGCCAGCAGGACAGGTGTAGACAAACACTAACAAAGACTGTGCTATGGCCTCTGAATGAGGCCTTTGGGTAAACCCCCCAGGTCTACACAGGCAGACTACAGCAGGTCAGGCAGTGGGATGTCAGTTCTGAAGGGTAGGATGTCAGAAACTAATATGTAGGTAAATAAAAGCTAAGATATGTAGTACACTGGTATGCCTCTAGTTAGCATGATAGGTAAGACTACAGAATGAAATGGAGTACCCGACATACCAGTACAGTTCTAGCAAATGTGTACAAGTGTCAGGTGTGCCCCCATCCTACGTAGTAATGTAATAACAGTAAGGTGTGCCCCCCACAATCCTTGTAGAAATGTTTTAATAGTCAGGTGTGCCCCCCCCATCATACGTAGTAATGTAATAACAGTCAGGTGTGCCCCCAATCCTGTGTAGAAATATAGAAATAGCCAGGTGTGCCCCTCCACCCTACATAAAAATGTAGTAACAGTCAGGTGTGCCCCCCTCCCAATCCTGTGTAGAAATGCAGTAATAGTCAGGTGTGCCCCCCATCCTACATAGTAATGTAATAACAGTCAGGTGTGCCCCCCCAATCCTGTGTAGAAATGTAGAAATAGTCAGGTGTGCCTCTCCATCCTATGCAGAAATGTAATAACAGTCAATGCAAAATGATCGACGGATACTCTGCATAAACAGCATGCTACCTGTAGGTGTACAACAGAAAGTAGCACTGCTGTACAAACTACCTGGACTCAGTCCACACATTCAATACAGACGGGCATACTGGGCATGCCCACACACTTAGAGAAATGAAGGCAATGTCAGTTAACAACATACTGAAACGTCATACTGGGCATGCTCACACACATGAAGGCCATGTCTGCAAACACCAGTGGACCAGACATATCTGCCAACCGCAGATGTTAGTGCATACACTCCTCAGTATGCACCACTCATGCTTTGCACACACAGTGGATAGGAATACATGAATATATGTAAGGATAACACACAATAATAAACCAAAGGTAGACATACATAGATGTGTGGAAGAGGGTGACTGTGATAAGGAGCCATCCAGGCCTGTCTCACCCAGCACACAGCCAAAGGTCCACAACCACACAAGGGTCAGATGTCACTCACTGCAGATACTAGCCTCCGGTATCTGTCAGCATTACAGACTAGGTGGTGCATGTGCTAGCTGTGCAACATGACTGTGCAAGGAAATAGTCTTCTAGCAGCTGTATACACTTACCTGTGACATATGACCCAGTCTGTGCCTGTATGTTGCGTGTCAACACCTAGATGAATGGGTTATGACCCATGCACACACACTGCCCTCCTCATAGCCCTACTATGATAAGCATACTTAGGTCATCCACTGTGAAATATACCTTTGGGAGAGTTGTAGCCCAATAATTTCTGTGGTGTCTCCCATAACTGTGTACTGCTGTAGTGTGATAAACTAGTTAGGTAGGAGTTCCAATCCCAGACATGGCAACTGTGTGTGTGTTTGTGTGCGTGTGTCTGTCTGTCTGTGTAGAGCAGGGGTGTCCAACCTTTTTGACCGGTGGGCCAAGTGTACAAATTTTAAACTAGTCGCGGGCCGGATTAGCAATTTCACAACCAAAAAAACAATAAAACACAAAATTCCTCTTTATGCAACATTTAAGCTATAAGAGACAGTATTGACTATTGAAACTTATAAGTTTATGCTTATGATCAGTTTAATAAAAATTTTAATGTGAAATCTGGCACTGCTTTTGTTTGCACAGGTAGTCTATGTCTGCTCCAACAGTAGAAGTCGCAATGCGCAATGATGCTGCCAAATGTTCATCTGTAAGCAGAGATCTTGACTTCGATTTTGTGTTTTTCATTCTAGAAAACAGTTGTTCACAACAGTAGGTGCTTCCGAACAGAGCAGTGAACTTCCTGGCATCCTGTGAGAGATTGGTATAATTGTCTGATGATACATAGTGGCGGTAAAAGTTCAGCAGATCATGCCCAGCGAAAGCTATTTTCAAGTCACTGTCATTCTGAATGTCAATGAGTTCCAGCTGGTATTTATCAGCAGCGTCCGTGGGATCAATTGAAAACGGATTACTGATTAGCTTCATGGTATCAATGTGCCTTCTGAAATCCTGGAACCTTTGCTCGAAATCATCAGCAAGTTTGGCAGCTAATTCAGAGTACTTCTCATGTTGTACTGTGTCCGTAGGCCTCGACGAAAGGACTGGGCAATGTACAACCTTCTTCAGAACAAGCTGTGACTGAATTAGCTTCAACTTCTGAATGAACGTCACAACATGTTCATACAACTTGTGCACCAGCTGGTCCTTTCCTTGAAGTCTGACGTTCAACTCGGCCATGAATTTTGTCATGTCAACTAGAAACGCCAAGTCGTTCAACCATGAGTCATCATCCAAGAAACATACGTCTTTTCCTTTGTTTGTCATGAATGTCTTTATTTCATCACGTAGACTCCAGAATCTGAATAATATCGATGACTTGCTAAGCCAGCGAACTTGGCAGAAGTAAACCACATCATCATGATCTGAGCCCACTTCCTCCAGAAAGGATTTAAACTCCCTGTGATTGAGACCTCGGGAGCTGATGAAGTTGACAGCTGATACAACTTTTTCCATCACGTGCTTCATTTCAAGGGTCTTGGCACACAGGTTTTCTTGGTGAATAATACAATGGTGTGCAATGATTTCGTGAGGCACCGATTTGGCCAACAACGTTACAAATCCGTTATGCTTCCCTGTCATGGCAGGAGCCCCATCTGTCGTAATGCCAATCTGTTTGTTCATAGAAAGCTGGAATTTCTCAATTACCTGATTTACTTTTGCAAAAATGTTCTTTCCTGTTGTGGTGCCCTTCATTGGACAAATATCCAACAATTCTTCGATGACAACAAACGTTTTCGTAACCCCTCTTACAAATATAACCATTTGAGCGGTGTCACTTATGTCCTTGCTCTCATCAAGAGCTAAGCTGTAGAACTCGCAACCTCTGAGTCTCTGGATCAATGTGTTTTCAATATTAGCTGCCATGTCATCAACTCTTCTTGAAACAGTTTGGTGAGAAAGACTGACATTTTCCATGAAAGACTTCTTATCTGGGAAGACCACATCCGTAAATATTTGCAAGCAATCCTTCACGAACTGCCCATCTGAAAACGTTTTTCCTTTCTTGGCAATAGTCTCTGCAATTGAAAAGTTAACCTTTGTTGCTGCTTCCGAACTGTTTTTGGCTACTTTGAAGAAAGACTGCTGACCAGCAATACTTTGTTTCAACGAGTTGATTCGATCAGTCCTGGCTTGACCAACCATGCTATCAAATTTACATGCATGTTTCGTACTATAATGTCGCTTGATGTTGTATTCCTTCGAAACAGCGATAGTTTCTTGGTAAATCAAGCACAAAACGCTACCAAGATGTTCCATCACGAAAAAGTCTTTCGTCCACGAACATTTGAATGAGTGATTTTCAACATCAATTTTCCGTTTTTTTATGTGCCGGCACCACCATTACAACTTTAAACTTGCCTGTCCGTGATACATTATGTCACAAGTCAACAATGGTAGAAAATTAGAGCTGGGAGGATGATGTAAAATACACCTAACCTGAGTATTAGTAAAAATTAGTGCCCACAACAATGAGAACGGAGCAAAAGCAGGAAACTCTTATAAAATTCTGTTTTATTCACCAGTAAAAAATAGATGAGCGCGCTTTCGCTTACAAAGCTTCATCAGATCCATCCATTTTTTACTGGTGAATAAAACACTTGTTTTTAGAAAGCTTAGCTATGGAGCATTTACTTGGTTGGCTGGCGGTGAATTTTCTATTTTTGGTTATTCTTTTAGTAAAAAAATAGTTTTTTCAGATGCCATGCGGCAAGACAGACTGTGATCTTCGTGGATTATCGACGACCAGCAAACCTGATAGTTGTGTTACAACGGCAGCTGTCTATTGAATTTTTACAAAATCAGAGAAGATTTGCGGGCCAGTTAGAAACCTATGGCGGGCCGGATTCTGGCCTGCGGGCTATATGTTGGACACTCCTGGTGTAGAGGGTAATGATTTTTAGGGTGGTCGCAGTCCCTACAGTTGAAATGCTCTACTTTGGTTAGGCTGCTGATGTCATCCACCTAGAAATACACCTCTGGGAACGTTGTAGCCCAGTAATCTCTGTAGCGTGTGCCATAACTATGTACTGCTGTAGTGTGATAAACTAGTTAGGTAGGAATTCTAATCCTAGACTTGGCAAGTGTGTGTGTGTTTGTTTATGTGTCTGTCTGTGTAGAGAGCAATGCTTGTTAGGGTGGTCACACTCTCTACAATTGAAATGCTCTACTTTGGTAAAGCTGTTGATGTCATCCACCTAGAAATACACCTCTGGGAAAATTATACCTCAGTAATCTCTATAGTGCATGCTATAATTGTGTACTGCTGTAGTGGGAGAAATTAGGTAGGAGTTCTAATGCCAGAATTGGCATGTTTGTTTGTGTGTCTGTGTACAGAGCAATGCTTTTTTGGGTAGTCACACGCCATACAATTCAAATGCCCTACTTCGGACAATCCTGCTGATGTCATCCAATGTGAAATACACCTTTGGGGAAGGAGCTTTCCTGTAATCCCCGTGGTGCATCTTATAACAGCTCCATGCTGTAGTGTGATACAAACCTCTGTTAGGGGTTCTATACCCACACAATGTTGGTTGAGGATGTTTTTTGTGTGTGTCACTGTCTGTGTAGGGAGCAATACATTTTAGCCTAGCCACACTCACTACAATTCAAATGCCCTACTTTAGCAAACCTGATGATGTCATCCAATGTGAAATACACTTTTGGGGAAGGAGTTCCCCAGTAATCCCTGTGGTGCATTCTATAACACCTCCGTGCTGTAGTGTGGTATAGATCTCTGTTAAGGGTTCTATACCTGGATGTTTTGTGTGTGTGTGTGACTGTCTGTGTAGGGAGCAATGAATTTTAGCCTAGTCACACTCACTACAATTCAAATGCCCTTATTTGGCAATCCTGCTGATGTCATCCAATGTGAAATACATCTTTGGGTAGGAGTTCTCCAGTAATCCCTGTGGTGCAGCCTATAACAACTCCATGCTGTAGTTTGATATAGACCTCTATTAGGGGTTCTATACCCATCCATGTAGGTTGTGGATGTTTTGTGTGTGTGTGTCACTGTCTGTGTAGGAGGCAATATATTTTAGCCTAGCCACACTCACTACAATTCAAATACCCTACTTTGGCAATCCTGCTGATGCCATCCAATGTGAAATACACCTTTGGGGAAGAAGTTCTACAGTAATCCCTATGGTGGCTCCTATAACAGCTCCATGCTATAGTATGATATAGACCTTTGTTAGGGGTTCTATACCCACACATGTTGGTTGTGGATATTCTGTGTGTGTGTCACTGTCTGTGTAGGGAGCAATGCATTTTAGTCTAGCCACACTCACTACAATTCGAATGTCCTACTTTGGCAATCCTGCTGTTGTCATCCAATGTGATATACACCTTTGGGGAAGAAGGACTCCAGTAATCTCTGTGGCACATGCTATAACTGTGTAGTGCTGTAGTGTAATAAAATAGTGAGGTAGGGGTTCTAATCCATGACATGTGTGCGTGTGTGTTTCTAACTCGTATCCTGTGTGAAGGTGGGTTTGAGTGCCTGGGCCCAATGTGGAGTGGGTTTTGCAAATTTCTTATATGGTGGCCCTAGTATATATCACAATGTCCACCATACAGGGATAACAGATGAAAAATATCTGAGAGGCTGGGGTGCAAATCCATACCCATACATGTGACATCAAGGAAAGGCAATCACAGTTAGCAACCTCATAATTACCCAGAGCAGACTCTCAACCCATGTCTTATACACACACGCACACACAAACACACACACACACACACACACACACACACACACACACACACACACACACACACACACACACACACACACACACACACACACACACACACGCCTAGGCAACAACCAATATGTGAGTAGTACACTGCATATTGGCCACTGATAGTAACTATGGAGTGATTGCAGTGGACTAAAGATGGCATGTCACCCTGTCCATCTGCCCAATAGGCATGTACATGCAGACAGTGCACCTTCCCCATGTTCCCCACTGGACACCTGCAACACCTGTGGTGCCATCACATGTGACCCACAAAAGACATACCATGCCTAAAAACATGCACTGTATGGACAGATGCCACTGACACCAGGGAATACTGTTAGCATGCTATCAATGTAGGTGCAGGGTAAACCTGCTGTCCATTACCAGTTCCCACCACAGGTGGCCAAGACTGGCACATCTGATGATAATCTGTGTACACAACATGGGCCAGACAGCCCAGGTACAGTTCCACATGTCACTGTAAATGCATGTTTGAGGTGTGCACATCCCAGACACCATCCATCTAAGGGACACATACATGGCAAGCTATGCACAGCATTGGCCACATGCAATAGTCACCCAGGTGACTGAATGGTGGATACAATTCCCACCTTTCTGGGCAAATGCAGAAACTATATCCCTGAGCCACAATTAAGACCATTGTCATGTGGCCTGATGCCAAGGTATACAAATCACCTAGCCTTGTATAGCTGTCTGGCACAGTCGACCACCACACACCCGTGCAGAAATGCACCCATGCATGTCAGTATTGGCACCCTGTGTGTTTGTGTGTGTGTTGTATGATGCGTATGAGCACATCCACAATGACTACAACCCCCATTGGCATACAGAAGCATGCTGTCTGATATCAGACACCTCCCCCTACCCTTTGCCCTTATAACCTCCATATGACCCATGTTGTTCATGTGATACCTGCACAGTAATGTGTTGTGGCAATCTCACTAGTAATGAGTTGTAATCCTGGTGCTGCCAAGTTTGTCAATGTGCGTGTGTCCCTGTGAGAGTGTGGCTGTGTTGACGCTGGCACCTGTTCATGCAGACAGGCACGTGTACTTCACCTACCATATAGCTACCATATCCCTTTTGCAGATGTTACTCACCATCACATATATGTTCGGAGGGCTCCACAGCAGGTAACCTATGTGGTGTATCTAATAAATGCATGGAACTGTGATCGCACTGCATAATCATCAGGGGTTTGATCCCCTGTGTGGGTAGGTGTGTGACACAAACGTGCTTAAGTTTTACTCTTCCACCCCTCCCTGACATGTCTTTGCCTCTGTCTGCCTCTCTCACTCCCTCACTGGTGGATGTGGAAACCTACACCTGTTTTGCTTAGGCAGCAGCATGTATATTTTAAGTGATGCTCATGATCAGCTGTTGGCGTTTGCATGAACTGCAGCCCTCCCCTATCTAATTGCATGTAGAACAGCCGTGGTAACATTATCATAGCCATTTGCATGGAAACACACTCCAATATCTAGGAACATCATGTTGGTGTTGGGCCTTTGCCGTTTCATTCACTGTGAGCAGGAGCTCGATCTTTTGTTTGGCAAACAGCATCTCAAATGGATTGGGGATTTACCCCTGACAACATACACTGTGGAAACAGGCCAACACACAGGAGGGGGATGTGCCTGACCTGAGTACAGACTGTAAGTGCTGCTATACTGCATTTGGAGTAATGTTGGTTTAACAGTGTGTGTGCGGATATGGCTGCCCTACATGTATTAATACCTGCCTTGTCAGTTCTATGTTTATGAGGACTCCCCTTCTGCAGGGTCATCTGCAAACTGGGCAGTGTCTGGTGCCTTTGGTTTCATATGTTACCCACAGAGCATGTATCTGTGAACGGCAGTAGGTAGTGTGAGGATTGCAATCTGTAGATGGTGAAAGCTATGACAGTTACTGACTTCATATCTCTCATAAGACATATGTTGCCATAAACCATGTTACAACAGTAAAAGTATGAGGTTATCACAGCAACATGTCAATATTGGCCCTGTGTATGTGCTTCCAGCTACAATTCTGTCAACCTTTGAACATATGTCATGCATTAAGAGGTGCATATGTGCTGTACACCATAATTAGTGTCATCATGTCTGATAACAAACCAGTGGAATAGACTGCTACACATGTTATGCACAGTAGGAGTTATATTTGATGACATAACCTGGACATTCTGTGGTTGTTTGTACAGTTCTGAGGTCTGTGTTCTTATTGTTAATGTCGACACTGTGTGTATTGTTAATCTGTACCGTGGCCTGTCTACAGACTGTGGTAGATATCATCGTTCTAGGTCCTGTCCTATCAGATGTTACATGCTGCTCCACTGTATGTTACCATATTGGCTTACATAGGTAGGTTCATAGGTTCATTGGTAAATACTAGGCTATCTGCCCTAGGGCATTTATAAGCCTAGCCAGAGTGTATTTGGCTTCCACCTCCCTATTTGATTAGCCTACTGTGCCTCTGTAAAGTAGATCACAGAAGGTACCCTTTTAAGATTAGTTTACTGTGCCTCTGTCTAGCAGGGACACAGAAGAGATCCCAGGGGTGAATTTGCGATTTCCCATCCACGCGTCCAGATTTCGCTTGAAGAGGGTCAGTGAGGGGCTGTGTCTAACATGAATTGGGATTCTATTCCAGAGTGAGGGGAGCCTCTGGGAAATGAATATGTCCCTCCAGCATGTCCTATTTATTTTTGTGCTGAGGTTTAAGTCCCTGGAGCGTGTAGCTTTAATGTACTTGGATTTTTTGAGGTGGAGCATGTCCATTAATTCTGGGTTTGACATGGCTTTGTACGTCAGGCATAGATGGCCTCTGAGTAGGTGGTAAGCAACTGAGTAGAGCTGGAGTTTCTTTAGTCGAGCTGCATAGGACATCTTTTTGTAGCCCATGATCCTCTTGGTGAGGTACTTTTGGGGTCTCTCCAGTTGCTGCAGGTGTCGGGTAAGGTACATCCCAAAAGGGGCATTGTATTCAATTATGGGCCTGATGAGTGATGAGTAGAGGGGCACAATGACCTCTCTTGATCTAGATGCGAACCCTTTCGTGATAAGGTGGGCTATATAGAAGGTCTTTCTAACCACTTTGGCAACATGATTATCAAAGGAGAGATTACTATCTACGTTGGTCCCCAAATCTCTAATTACTTCTTCCGTACTTAATGGATTACTACCTATGTGATAATTTGTGGGCACCTTGTTTTTCCCAAAGGGGATGACTATGCACTTTTTAGCATTTAGCTTGAGGCCGTTGCTCTGGCACCAAGCATCCGTCTCTGTGAGACCCTTTTGGAGGATGCTTGTGTCAGCTGGAGATTCGATTATGGCCCCCAGTTTGCAGTCATCTGCGAACTTTGTCAGCCATAATCCCCCCGTGTTAGCCTGAACCTCAGAGAAGTATATACCGAACAAGAGAGGTCCCAGAACTGAGCCCTATGGGACACCACTTGTAACTGGTTTGGATTCGGACATGGCACCTGCGATTCTGACCATGTGGGTTCTATCACTGAGCCAGTTTGCAACCCATCTTGTGATGTAGGAGTTGATATTTAAGCTGGTAAGCTTATTTATGATGCCCGAGTGGGGTATTGTGTCGAAGGCTTTTGCGAGGTCCAGGTAGGCTGTGTGGACTACCTTGTCCTCATCTATGGCTTTGGTAACTGTTTCAAAGAAATCAACTAGGTTTAAGAGGCAAGATCTGCCCTTAACAAAGCCGAATTAGGTAGGGTCCAGTGTCTTTAGGCTCCCAATGTATTTGTTTATGAGTTCCATGATAATACGCTCCATAGCTTTACAGACCAGACTAGTCAGGCTTATGGGGCGATATTTCCCGGGGTCTGTTGTGGCACCATTTTTGTGGAGTTGGACCACTGTAGCTGTACGCCATTCTTTGGGTGCATATCCTGTAGTAAGGCTAAGTTTGAACAGTGACTTAATGTGAAGGTTCAGTTCTTCTTGGAGCTCGTGTAAGACACAGCCTGGGACACCGTCCAGTCCCATAGATGCTGTGTTTTTTTGCTTTGGAGAGGGCATCTTTCACCTATGCATCTGTGATGTCAGGGATTTTACATTCAGTTGGGATAGGCATTTGCTCCTTTGGGGGGGAAGGGGAAGAAGGGAAACACAGGCTCTGATGATATTTGAACTCATGACTCCTGGTTTACTAGATCAGTGCTCTAACTCCTGAGCTACAGAGCCACTCAAAACTATTTCCACTGGTGAGAATCAAACCTTGCACCTTGTGGTTGAAAGGCATATATCTTAACCACTGTACCACTCGGCCTTTCTGGTAGGGCCATACACACACATGTCCCATACTACAGACAGGCATCAGATCACACTGTGTAGCAGCCCAGTACATGTAGGGTTAGTGTGCGAGTGGCACATATGAGGATGGTGTTGAACAAATAGTCCATATACTGTAATATTATGCTAGCTTACCATATGTGCCTGTGGCTGTGTTCAAATTGGTTGTGGTTATGCACTTTCACACATGTGTATCTTACCCTGTCCTGTGACATAGCTGTAGGTGCATGTGCATTCCTCCATAGGAAATGTAGGCCAGTGTTGAACCAGTCTGCCTGTAGCCTGCACAATGCTCTGTTACATGACTAGCAGCTTAGTGTACTTATCTAGTGAGATGTCATGTCCAGATACTTGCCAGATGTACTGCTGCTGGGCCTCCCTTAACAGTCATGTATGTCAGACAGAGTGGTGGGATGTTGTACAGATGTATGTCAATATCCAATGGGTAGCATGTGACCATGGCACCTCTGTACCAGCAGTTAATATGTGTCAGGACAGACAGGGGTGTGTGGATGCATAACCTATGGGGGTGAATGTATACCAGTTGTTATGTGTTAAACCCATCTACATGGCTGCTAACATCCATATTGTCAGGCTTGGTCCACATGTTCTGCACAAAGGAGTTCTTTGTATACCTTTGGACTGTACAGAATGCGTCAGCATGTCCACATCTATTGGCCAATATCTCTGCTGTAGTCCACAGGAGCATTATGTGCTTGCAGCGGTACTGTACTATGATGTCCTTAGGATGTCTGTCAGTAGCCAATGGCGCACATGTGAAAAGCACATGTGACCTCCCACACACACCATGTCTGTGAATACAAATCCTATTACAGTAGCAATAGTCTACAAATATACCCACTATACATACCTGACATCCCCTTGCACTATGAAGTTGGGACTATAGGGGCTGAGGTAGGGCTACACCCCATGTTCAGGACATATGGTGAATATAGATGTACATATGATTATCCAAATATCTATATAGATGATTAAAAATGTACATATCAACATATATAGATGGGTATGTATATGTACATAGATATGCATATACACACCCAGATATATACATATGCAGAGCATTAGATATCTGCACATATACAGATAGTGATACATATGCACATATACATATACCACACTGCCATTCCTGCTAGTAGTCCACTGCTGTTGTATCCCCTACACATACGGTGGGGCTGAGGCCATAAATGTGTGGGCTTCACCTACTCAATACATGTGTGGCCATATGCACTCCAGAGGCCAGTGTATGTAACAGTGGTATATGGCCCAGTATTATTGAGTCGGGGGGTGCACCATACATAACCTAGGCTGTTACAAAATGTGGGGGTATCAGGGGTGAGCTGCCTTAAGGTATCTGGATGTACAATACCATACATTTCACCTATCTTGACATTACTTACATAAAGTGGGTTACTGCAGGCGTACTGCCTCCTGTCATACAGACTGTTCTGTTGACAAGTGTGCCTGTAATGGTGTCACTTATGCCTTGTTATGTAACAGTTACATACCATTTGGTCAACTAGAGTCTTTACCACCTAGTTACTGTGTACAGAATGTAGATAGAGGCTGCTGGACTATACACCTTCATCACTTACTGTTGATTGTGTAGTATCCTGTGACCCAGTCTGTCTTTACTATTGCATGATTTGAAGGGCTTGGCCTAGACAGCAACAGTTGTGGACCTTTCCAGACTACTGCATTAGTATAACTGTTTCCCAGTTGCATTACTCTGTTTATATGGATGTCAGTGTATGAACAGCTATATGACATGGCTAAATAACAGTTATATGAAATCTGTAATAGTACACAAATAAAGGTATTCCATTTCTGCAAACCTGTGTGTGGTGTTTTATCCTATGACCTCTCTGTGGGTATATGTTGCAGGCAACAAATGTCATTTGTATAGGTGGCTCATCCAGTGTCCAGTTGTTAGGGTGTTAACTGTAGGCATAGTGGCTGTTCTATATTGTGTGCTCCTACTACGCAAGTATCTTACTGTACATATCTCTGCGTGTATATATGTAGTCACATGTATATCTAAATATATGTATATACATAAAGATTGCCCTTTTTTTCTTTTTTTCAAGTGAGAGTGGGATGTTGGGGAAAGGTAGTAGGTATATTTGGGGAGGTAGGTTGAGTAGGATAACAGACAAGACACACAAGATGCATACAGTGGTGGTATATGACACATGTGGGTGGTAAATGATGGGGAGGGGTGTTGGGATATCGGAAGCCCACAAGCCCTCTAGTGGTAACAGTGGGACTGAGGTCCCCACACATGGGCAGTCACCACTGCACATTCACAGCCCCGAAGGTGGCTGTGCTGGGGGCTGAGCCTCAGAGCCAGTCTGACTCTCTAATTGTGACATGTTGCCCTTGAGCTGGCGTAGAAGATCACCGAACTACTCGTTGATCGCTCTATGCACCACGACCCAGACCTGACGACGGGTGAGAGGTGCCTGTCCGTGCCCACTACCAGGGGGGTGAGCCCCATCCCATTAGGCAGTTCCACCTGAAGGTGGTGCAGGACCAATGGACAGGGAGGTCCGGGGTTGGGCCTCAGACATGCTGGTGCCCGGTGCTACGGCCAGCTGAGGTGGGACAGGTGGGTCCGCTGGGACCAGCCTTTCCAAGCGTGCTATAGTGTTTATATTTAATAATCATATATGGGTTAGTAATAGTCAACACATACCAGGGTTTGGTATAACAGCATGCGTAGATATTTCCATTAACCCAGACACCAGATACGGAACAGTTGCATAGCAAACAGAACACATGCATATGTGGTACCACAGTGGTGATAAGAACTGCATGCAGGTACATTGATGGCACTATGACACCAATGTTGGAATTTTTCCATATAAAAGTATGCAGGGGAACCATGAAAATATTTATCAAACAAATGGACATTATCAGAGTCATTACATACCATTTGGGGTGGGTATGTTGGTTATTGTTGGAGGTAAGGTGGGGGGGAGAGAACGATGTCAGTTAACAAGTAGTATATTCCTGTAGTTCACATTACATTCCTATTCAGTCCTTTTTTCTGTACCTTACAAGTCTTACTACACTACCCTATAGCGTAAGTTTGGTCATTGATATGGCTGTCATCATCATTACACATGAACCAGATTTACCTGCAGTATACACCTCTTACCTGGTATACCTGTGGAGGGAATGTTTGTTAACACTAACTAACTGTTTCTACACATAATCCCGGATTTCGGGTTGTTGTCTTGCACATAGCTATCCAACTCTTTCTGCACAGACTGTGGCCATGTGTGGACCACATGCTGGTGTGCCGGGACATATCTAGAATATTGCCCTCTTCCACCTTTAGTGACCTGACACACACATATAACTGCTTTCCTACACAGTTATATTATGTAGCACAGTGTGGGTGACAGTGACCAGTGATACTTTATTATTCAGAGAAACTGCAACACTCACAATCCCCTACAATACCTGTGTGAACAGTACCAGTACAGGTTATATTGGTCTGTATTTTTCAGCACAGTGTTCATATCCAATGTACCTGTGGGAGCAATGTTTGTTAGCACTACCTGACTGTTGCCACACAAAGTTCTGGATTACACATTAGTATTATGCACATACATCTCACTCTGTTACTGTATACACTCTAGTCACAGCTTGACAACATGGGAGTGTAGATAGGACATACTTGAAATATTACTCTCCTAACAGTTTTGGGGGTTGCTACAGAGACAGGTGAGTTCTCATGATGGTTGACAATCACCTGTATTCCCTGTTTGCTGGCTACACATCTGAGATCATCCCACATACTTACCAGGGGGATAGGGGGCTAATACAGATTTCCTAGACAGTTATATGTTGTAGGACAGTGTGGGCAACAGTGATGTATAATACCTCATTATTCAGAGCAGCTGCATATCATTCTTGTATTTCTGGGCACAGTGTTGGTATCTGACAGACCTGTGGGAAGAATGTTTATTAGCACTACCTGAATGTTCCTACACAGAGTACCTGGTTCCACATTACTATTATGCACACACATCTCACTCTGTTACTGTACACACTCTGACTATGGCTTAACAGGTTGGGGTGTAAATGGGACATATGTGGCTTCTTAGTCACATAAGGTATTGGGGAGTTGCTAGTGGGTTTGTAGTCATAGATGTGTGTCAATCAGTTGTATTTCCTGTTTGCTGCCTATACATCTGGGATTATCCCACTGATTTCCCAGGAGGCAGGTTGATAGACAATACATATAGGCCACTTTAATAGACATTCTGGACATATCTGTACAGTTGTGGGGTATAATTCTGTATGCAGACTACTACCACTGGCAGGAGTCGAACCGTGGCTGTGTGTGCTAAAAATATAACAGTCAACATCTCAGTTGCATGTGCTATTCAGTTTCTGTTGTCTGCATTTTCCCTGTTTACTGTCTGTGTGTCTCTCAGCTGGACTAAATGGCCTCTGGGGATTACACCTGTCATATACAGGCATTCCTACACATTCAATTTATGGTGCATGGTGTGGGTAACAGTGCTTAATACAACAACACTATTACATGATTACAAATCTACATTACCATATGATACCAGAATATACACATGCAGTCCAGCAGTTAGACCTGTTTTGTCAGGATATTACACTTTTATTGAAATACAAACAATATGAGACTCTTTCTGCCATATTCTCTAGTGTATGCAGTACTTGCCTTGAACAATACAGGTTTTATACTAGCAATTAGTTTACTACTACTTATATTTTTATTTCCTATGACAGTAAATGCATGAGTATTACTGACCTGCCTCGCATCGCAACCTTGCCAGGTGGCTGACGTGGGCCTCCTGGTTCACGGCAAGCTCCATTGCAGCTGTGGAGGACATAAGAGGAATATTTAGTCATACCTATCCATGATATACCTGAGCTGGCAATTATTACAGACATACTGGGGTGATACTTACACATGTCTGGAACATCCCCTGATGCTCTAGCCTTTTGGTGCCACTCCTCCAAGAGGTCTCCCTTCCACCACTTCAGGTCAGCATAGTGGTGCCTGACCTGCTCACCAGTTCAGGGTATGCCAGTGGCACTGGTGAGGTCATGGGCTAGATGGTCATAGGCCTCTGCCTTATATTGGGAGCCCTGATACTGGCCCTGCAGCAGTCTCTGAGCATGGTCTTTAACTAGGAGTCCTGCCATGACCTTGGACTCCTGGATGCACCAGCACTGCACCTGGAAACACACTCCTTCTCCACTTACTGCCATAGTGCCTGCAAGGCAAAGCTACAACCGGTTATGAGCTGTATTCCCGCCTCTTGGATTTAAGTAGGGCCGATTTCTCGCACTCTTCCATGATTTTCCAGTTTTGAAAAGGCTAAGCTATGGGCAAACCTGCTTACCTAAGGTTGGCATTGTTTAAAGGGGTATACCACTGGGCACAATGGGTTAGCTGGTCTACACATTGCTCACACCTCCTAAGCTGGCCTGTGCAATGTTTAGTGTTGCTTACATTAGACGTTCATTATAATGCCTTTTTGGCATTGTGTTATTATTCATTGCACCTTATATGGATGCCTGGTATCCCTGATTGATGTGTACATACACTCTGTGGGGTCCTTGTGTTTTATTGGGGACTTCAACACTCTATTACAATTACACCTCACTTCTGGGCTTACTGCTGTACTCCAGTTCACATATTTATGTTCTGTAGTGGGTTATGGCACATTTGACTGCATACGGATGACTTTCACAGGTTCAGTTTGGTTATACTATGGTGAGGACTTGTTTGCTATTACCTCATTCTTCTGTACTTCTGTGATGGCTTGGTGGATAACTGCTGGGACTATGGTGTATAGGGTTCTGGGTTCGAGACCTGCATGGTTGTTTGTTTTTTTGATGGGCAGAACAAGGGCCATTGGATACAGAGTGATTAAGGCACTTTTGAGCAGTTGTAAACAGGTTTGTGTGATGGTAAGCACTGCTAATCTGCCGTTACATCTGCTTACAGAGAGTTAGCTTTAGAATTGCTTAGCCAGTGTATGCATTGCTTACCGTCGCGCAAACGGGCTTAAGGCTGCTTACTAGTGCTTAAATATGCTTACTACTGCTTATTTGTGCTTAACCCTGCTTACTACTGCCTTATTCATTATGACACTGACACTTCACATGTGCATTTACTGCAGTACTCCAGTTCATAAATATATGTTATTTAGTGGGTTATACAACAAAAATATTGGTCATAAAATGCTTTGCCATGTAAAATGGAATGTGCTGCAGTGGGACTCAAACTGAGAATGCATGCTCGTAAGGCGAATGCTCTGGCCACTACACTATTGCTATGCTGCTTTATTTGCATATATATTCCTTGTTATCCTCTTCAGACTTTTAAGCTGCTTTAACCTTAGCTAAGTGATGGGCAAACCCGCGCACCCACGGTTAGCTGTAATCGAAGTTTAAAAAAAAAAGGGGGTGCTTCAATTTATTTATACATTCTGTTGCTGTTATACACAAGGTGGACTGTTGGTGGGGATATGCGGTCACCTGTGAGCGGTCTCACTCATTGAAAACCCTTTTCTGCTGTTCTACATTGTGGGGGCGTGTTTATTCTGAGAGCTCTGCTCTCAGACACACCCCCTACACTCTTACATGCTCTGTGTAAGCCTAGCAGCTCGAGCAGCATGCCACATTAATATGCATGGAGTGCTGCCATCCTCCTCCTAAATGGTCGCTTCCATGCAGGACTAAGCTAGTCCTGCACGGAAGATTAGTAAATCCGGGGGAGAATCTTTATGTTTTCCTTTGGAAAATGTCATTTTTATATTTGTTTTAATTTATTTGATTTTTGGCAATTTCTACTAAAATGGTATTTCAGGAATATAAATAATAGGTCTTAAATGCCTGGAATTTTTTTTTACCAGTTTTTGATATCACTTTCAAGTAACTGGCTTTCATGTCGGATTTGTCTTCTACAGGATTTAATTTTAGTTTAATACTTTTGAAGCTTTCCAAATGTATTTCAGATATTCAAGAAATGATTTTAACAATTTTCCACTTCTTATTTATATCCCCTAACTAAAAATTACTACTTTATTTCCCCTTACCTGTGCACACAGATGTAACTGACAAACTAGTAATGGTGGGAAGGGGAAAGATTGTCATTCTTGGCAAGGTTTGGGGGCCACATTCCATACTCAAAATGTAAATGTTTTGTATACCTACCACAGTCAATGCAGCATACCCTTTCAGTGAAGGAACAAGGGCAGATGACACAGCACTGGTGAGTTCACATTCAGTGTTTGCATTCTTGCCACAAATGTGAAAACTTAGCTTGCAACGAACAAGATAAAATATTAAAAAGTAGTACCCCTGCTACAACAGTACAATTGTAATGGTGCAAATGCACATGAAACTATTTTGCAAGTAACAACTCCTTAACTGGGCAAATGCATTCCTTAGCTTTGCAAATCCAGGTAAAATTTTACCATAAATGTGCACTGACAAATGTCAAAAGACAGACAAGTAAAACCAGTTGTCTGAAATTATCATATACATAGCAAAATAACAGTTAGTGGGATATCTAACGTTGTTTGCTCTTGAACAAATAGACTTATGTCTGCATCATCTATTGAATGGGCAATGATAAGCATGTCTGCCAAGTGTCCATCCATGATAAAAGATATTGACTGGCTTTTTGCAGTTTTCATTCTGGAAATAAACTGCTTATAGCAGTATGATGTATGAAAATGTGCAATACATTTCATAGCATTTTCTGTTAAATTTGTATATATTTTTGCAGGAATATAGTGCTTGTTGAAATTCTGGTGACTGTTCTCTGTGAAAACCCTGTATGTCACTGCTGTTGTGAAGCTAAATGAGTTCTATCTGTGTGGTGTCAGGAGCAGTACAGGGGTCAACTCTAAGGGGTCTCTAAAGATCTTCATCTTATTATGTTTTTTTCAGAAATCCTTAAACCAGCAATCACATTCTCCAATGAGATTGACTAGCATGGCACAGTATTTTGTATAGTTCACTGTAGCAGCAGATCTAGTGCTTAAGTTTGAAAAATGAAGAACAAGAACTCATGGTACAACACAGTATAATCAATCAAAAGATCTCTTGATGGATTATATTGTGTTGTAGCATGAGTTCTTGTGGCACTGGCTTTATTAACGTTACAAACCAACGTTCATTCCCTGTCATGGAGGGAGCCCTATTAGCTTTGTCCCCAGAGAGTTTTGCTTCAGTCACCTTCATTTTCTCTAACACTTGTTGATTTTATCAGAAATGCTTATTGCTGCTGGAGAGCCCTACAGTGTACAAATATCCAGGAGATTTTCCAACATGCCAAAAGGTTAAGTGACTCCTTAAATAAATATGGCAGGCTGGGTAATATCCCCAACATCAAACATTTCATTGACTGTCAAGATGGAAAATAGTGTTCTAGCCTTCAGCAAAGATTACCTTTTATGTTGAGGACAGGTCCTCCAACCCATTTTGTATTGGTCTGATGTAAAAGGCTCAGATTTGCCATAGTTGACTTTTGATTCAGACAGGCTTCATCTGTAAATATTCTAGGATGGTCTTTGCCAAGCTATCCATCTGAAATGGCTTCCATCTCTTTGTTGTCATTTCTGCTATCAAATAGCTGACTTTCCTTGCTGCTTCACTACTCTGGCTTCCTACTTTTTTAAATGGCTGTTAATACCTTGTTTCAGGGCTTTTATGTTTGTCAGTCCTTAGTTGCTCAGTGATACTGTCAAATGTAGTGGCATGCTTTCTAATGTAATGATGCTTTATGTTGTACTCTTTGGGCACAGTTAAAGTTTCTTTATAAATTAAACTCAAAATAACATACATCCATAGGTTTGTCGGTATATACTAGGGTATTGATCTGTGAGTTGTAGTAATACATTTCCATGACGTTTTTAGCCTTTATAATTTAAGTGCAAATAATCAAGAGACAGTACAACATCTACAAGTTGCTCATATCCATCAGTGACAAAGGTGAATTTGATGCTACCCATCCATTCTTCAAAACTGCACTTCAATAGTGTAAGAGAAGTCCTTTGCATTACTTGGAGATGGAGATGATTCCAAATAAGTGGTCTTCTCTGTGGTACATATCTATCCCTCCAAAGTGTTCTATTTATGTTGAAAACTATTGAGAAGATGCTTATGCCCCCATTGTACCTGCAAATGTGCAATTCAGACAAGATGGGGTTTGTTTTGGCTTTCTCCGCAAGGCAGAGTTTGCCACACAGCAGACTGCATGTCATCAAGAAGAGGGGCAAGGCTTTGAGATGGTCTGTATGCATTTTATGTTTATACCCTTTATTAACTTGTAAGAAAGCACTGTTGGAATAACACTTGTGTCAAGAGTTCGGACAGGTACACACAAAAGAGGCATTGCACTGAATGATTAGCCTGAGAGTTTCATAGTTTCATAGTTTCATAGTTTCATAGTTTAGTACTAGGCTATCTGCCCTGGGGCATTTGCAAGCCTAGCCCTAGAGATGTGGCTTTCGCCACCCCATGTAGTGGTACTAAGGTGTATAGAATAAATTTAGAATATTGTGCCTTTGTCTAGTATTGACACATTGAAGATCCCCTTACTTATTAAAATTAGTTTACTGTGCCTCTGTCAAGTAGCGACACAGGGGTGACCCCCGGGGTAAACCTACGATCTCCCATCCACTCGTCAAGATTTCTCTTGAAGAGAGTCAGTGAGGGTCTCTGCCTAACATGAACTGGGATCTTGTTCCAGAGTATGGGAAGCCTCTGAGTTATGAATCTGTCCCTCCAGCATGTTCTATTCATGTTTGTACTGAGGTTTAAATCTTTGGCTCTCGTGGTTCTTATGGATTTGGATTTTTTGAGGTGGAGCATGTCCATCAATTCCTGGTTGGACATGGCCTTGTACGTCAGGCACAGATCACCTCTGAGCAGGCGGTATGCTACTGAATAGAGCTGGAGTTTCTTTAGCCTGGTAGCATATGACATATGTTGGAGACCCTTGATCCTCTTGGTGAGGTACTTCTGGGGTCTCTCCAGCTGTTGTAAGTGCCAAGTGAGGTACATACCAAATGGGGCATTGTACTCAATCATGGGCCTGATAAGGGAGGAGTACAGGGGCATGATGACCTCCTTTGATCTGGATGTGAACCCCTTCATGATAAGGTGGGCAAGGTAGAAAGTCTTTCTAACCACTTTGGCAACGTGTGGGCAAGGTAGAAAGTCTTTCTAACCACTTTGGCAACGTGGGTGTCAAATGAGAGGTCACTATAAACTTGGGTCCCCAGGTCTCTGATTACTTTTTCAGTACTCAGTGGGTTACTGTCTATGTGATAATTTGTGGGTACTTTGTTTTTCCCAAAGGGGATGACTATACTTTTCTTGGCATTCAGTTTAAGGCCATGATTCCGGCACCAGTTGTCCGTTTCAGTGAGGCCTTTCTGTAGGATGTATGTGTCAGCTGGTGTATCGACTATGGCGCCTAGTTTGCAGTCATCTGTGAACTTTGTCAGCCACAACCCTCCCATGTTTGCTTTCACATCTGAGAAGTAAATGCCGAACAAGAGGGGTCCCAGGACAGAGCCCTGTGGGACACCACTTGTGACTGGCTTTGAGTCTGACATGGCTCCCGCAATCTTGACTTTATGGGTTCTGTTCATTACCCAGTTTGCAACCCATCTTGTGACATATGGATTTACATTTAAGCTGTTTAGCTTATCTATGATCCCCGAGTGGGGTATTGTGTCGAAGGCTTTAGCCAAGTCCAGGTAGGCTGTATGGACTGCCTTGCCCTCATCAATGGCTCTAGTGACTGTTTTGAAAAAGTCAACCAGGTTCAAAAGGCAGGATCTGCCCTTTACAAAGCTGAACTGGGTGGGATCAAGTGTCTGTAGGTCCCCAATGTCGTTGTTTATGAGTTCCATAATAATTCTTTCCATAGCTTTGCAAACCAGGCTGGTCAAGCTTATGGGACGGTAGTTCCCAGGGTCTGTAGTGGAGCCTCCCTTGTGGAGTGGGACCACTGTTGCTGTACGCCAGTGTTCAGGTACATATCCTGTAGTAAGGCTAAGGTTAAATAACCTTTTTATATGCGAGTTTAGTTCCTCTTGGAGTTCACGTATCACGCAGCCGGGGATACCATCAGGTCCCATAGATGCTGTGTTTTTTGCTTTGCTGAGGGCGGTTCTCACCTGGACATCAGAGATGACAGGGAGGTTACATTCAGCTGGGATGAGTATTTATTCTTTTGGAGGTGAGGGAGGGGAGAAATTTGCACTGAACCTGTCTGTCAGAATGTTGGCAATATCTGTGGGTTCGGTAAATTTTTTGTCGTTGTGTACTAACTCTGAGCATATCTGAGGGTTTCCTCCCAGGTTTCTAACATAACTGAAGAATGCCTTGTGGTTATCTTTAGTGTCCTTGGCGATTTTTCTCTCAAAGTTGGCCTTGGATGTTTTTATGAGAGAACGTAGCTTTCTACTAGTGCTGATCAGAGATGCCTTCCCTTTACGGGATTTTGCTCTGTCTTGCAGTAGCTTCCTTCTTTTGTTATACAATTTGTTTATGGCTGGGGTCCAACAGACAGGACGCTTTCCTTTGGTGGAGAGGGTCTTGGTTTTATTTGGGATTGCACGATCCATGCATTCTTGGAGATGTCTGTAGAAAGCATTTGTGTAGGATTCAGCATTGTGGGATGTGGTTTCCATTGGCCCTGTGGGCTTAAATGATACCATCTCAGTCTTGAGAAGTGTAAAGTCGGCTTTTGAGAAGTTTCTCACTGTAGTCTTTTGTGCTGGGGGTGGAGGTGGAATTTGAATGATTATGCCCCTGAACTTGGATGCCATAACCTTGGTAATAAGCTGTGTAATGGAAAATGAGTTTGGTGAATGAAAGACAGTTCATTATCTACTTAGGTCTGCAGGTTCCTAACTACTGAATTAATGTTCAGGGATATCTTGTCAATATAGTAATTGTAAAGAATTTCTTGCTTGCCAAAGGATACTATTATCCATTTCTTAGCATTTGGTTTTAGTCCATGGCTTTAAGACCAGCAATTGGTTTGGTTAAAGCCCACTTGGAGGATGTTGGTGTCCCTGGGGAGGTTATGATGGCATCAGGTTTTCAGTCATCTACAGACTTGTTCAGCCATAAACTCTTAACAGTAATTTTGACCTCTTAGACATAAATGCCAGTGTGGAATGGCCCAATGACTGAACCCTGATGTACACTGCTAGTGAAAGGTCTTTTGGAGAAGGTAGAGCAGTCCACTATAATTTTCAGGGTTTTATTTTTGTGCAGTTTGCAATCCAACAAGTTACACAGGGAATTAACATTTAGCTGGGATAGTTTGTCTAGGACAACTGAGTGTAGGATAGTGTGAACACCTTTGCAAGTTATAAATATGTGGTGTACACTAATCTCCCCTTATCCATTTCTTTAGAAGCCTTCTTGAAGAAATCAGCAAGGTTAGGTTGGCAGTATGACAATTCTAAACTGGCCTGGATCTAGAGCTTGTATATCCTTATCTATTAATTCCATAATGATCCCTACTATAGCCTTACATATGAGACTGGTCAGATTTATAGCTCTATAATTTTGTAGCTTTGTGGATACTCACCTTTATGCAAGGGATTGCAGTCTTTGTCCTCTATTTGTATATTGGAGGATGACATTAAATAGCTTCTGTGGTGGGCCTGACAGGTTGTGTTTCAGGCTGAACAGTAAAAAAAACATTTCTTATGCTGCCCCATAGAAGCAGTGTTCTTAGCCTTGGATAGTGCCTTGGAGACTTGTTTCTAGGAGATCTGAGGCTGTTGTAAATGCAGGTATAATATCTGGGAATGTATGAGGGAAAGGGAGGGCTTGAAGTTAGAGCTAAATGTATCCGCTTACAGATTAGTTATGTTCTCTGGGTCAGAGTACGTGATATAATTCACTTTTAACTCTGCACAGTGCTTTGCATAGTTTTTTGGATTTATAACACAATTAGAAAGGTTTCATGGTTGTACTTTGTCTAGGTAACATATTTTCACTTCATATCTGGCTGTGGTTGATTTGATCAGGGTCTGAAGTTAAGTTTAACAAAAAGATTTTTTGCAGCTTGAAAGTTACATTTATTTTTACATGCAATTTTTTTTTCTTCTATTATAGCGCTTGTTTATATTTGGGCTTCACCATAGGGCAATATTTTTAAATGTGTCATTTTATTTACTTCAGAAGGGCAGATGCATCTATGCAGCTATTCTTATGTGCATAGAATTTGGCAGTAAAGACTTTAGCATAACTAGTGGGATCATTGAGTTGGAAGATGATGTTGAATTTAGCCAGGTCATCCCTCAGTTCCAGTCAGTTAGCCTTGACATATAATGTCTGAATACCACGGAACTGGAGGATGCTTCTTGCTTCAGTCTTAAGGTGAATGTGACTGATCTGTGATCTAATTTGACCAGGATGGGAGTTACAACTGGTAGGGAGCAGAGCTGTCCAATATTGGTGAGGACCAAATTCAGGATTTTATTGCTCCTGTTCAGGTGCAGACAACCTGATTTAGATAGTTTTTGTTAATGAAGTCCAGAAATCTCTGGTCATATATATATGACTCTGTGTAACCAAATATGTAGTTGAAGACCCCTAGGAGACTGGTATTTGGCTTGCTGTATAGGAACCCCATTCTAGGCAGTTATGAGTTATGGGCTGTGGGTGGCATAGAGGAGGTCCTATAGTTAGCTGTGATGTGACAAATGCCCAAAAATAGAAACAGATTTTAAATATTGCTCTTATAAACCTTAAAAGTTGCTAGAATAACAAGGCTTGTTTTAAAATGCATTTTCTTAAGGATATAGTCTGAAACTCAAATGTATGTCATTATTTAGTGATTTTATTTCTCAGATCATCCTAGTGGTTTCCCAGAAAACCGCTAATTTTATGAGGAACAGACCAACATTTTGAAGCAAAAATCTGGGCATTCTATGAAAATCTGGGCAGTTGAGAGGTATGACTGCCTTCATCTAGTGCAGTGAGCTCAAACTTGTAGTAAGTGTTGAAACTCTGCACTGATGTGGTGCTCTCAATAGTCTTAAAACAGTCGCCAGTGATGATGCAACTGTCAATGTTTTCCAGAGTATGGAGTGCTTGTAAGGAGTGGAATTTTTGTTTGTTTGTTTGCTTATTTGTTAAGAATAGTAACATTGAACAACAATATCTTTATATTATCCAAATTCTGTTTTGACATGCTGCAATCTTTTGAGGACTGAAGTTTCCTAAAAAGGTAGTGTGGGGCTGGGCAGGATTTTAAACCATGTATGAAAGATATGGGAGGATTGGTGCAGGCCATCCCTGGAAGAGCAGTTAAGACATTCTACCATCTCCTCCTAGACTGATATGCATGAATAACACCAGAAGCTAAGCCAGTTGTCGAAAGGCAATAGTTTTTTGTTCATATTGCAGCATCTTTCTTGGAGAGGGTAAAATTCTGCTCAAAGCTAGGCTTCTACCTGTGTTGGACACAATTTATGAGAGCTTCATCATGTCTCTCTTTATTAAGTCTGGGGATGTACATCTCAAGTTATTTACACCCATGTGTACTATGACTGTGATATATGTGCACTTCTGGTGCAATGACATGAGTACCTGGATGAAGTGGTGAATCCAGGCACCTGATAAGCAAGTGACTGTAAACCTCTCTTTGTACTGTCTGGTAAAGGATGTATCAGTCTGTCTCACAATGGAGTGACCTATGACTACAATGTTGGACTGGGTGGAGGTTTGCCTTGAGAGCTTTTGAACTGAGACACTGTGACTCTTAGATGTTTGTTTTAAGGTGAGTGTTCCCTGTGTTGTCTGTATAGTTGCTGACATTAATTGTTTCTTAGATTACATTTAGTAGGCCTTTGTGGTTTAGGTAGGTTATTTTTAAGAGGCTCTGCAAATGTAGGCCTATGTATTTTGGCTGATTTGTGTGTAATAGGTTTAGTGTCATGTGGTGAAATATTGACAATCCACTTGCTATTTGCAATGTCTTCATGTATCAGTTTTGCATCAGAAAGCATTGAATAAGCATATTTTTCTCTCACTGTGTAATTGTTTAAGTAGTGGGTGGCTGCCAGTGAACATGAAACAATTGCTACATTGTCTTAGGATGCCCATTTTAGCCAAGCTAGCTACAGAAACAGTTGGAAATTTGTAAATTAATTGGACTTGATTATTGGAGGTGCTACCTGTCTGGTAGTAGAGATAGTGCATGCAGCTATGAATGAGTTATCCTCCGAAGCAATAGAGTAGAATTGATCTCAAGCTGTTTCCTGAGACACAATATTAACGCTGATGCTTCTGGGTTCAGTACACATGCTATAGTTTTCTCTTGGTAGATACCCTGGGTAGAACCTATGGCAGCTGGATGTAGTAGACAGCCAAGCTGATCCAAGACCGTGAAGAGGTTCTCACAAAACTGTAATCAGACCACTCATTGAAGTCCCTTACATACTGCTTAATCAAGGACCAACACGGATCAATGTCCTTCTCCTCTCACCAGAAGCAAAGCAGTAGCTTTAATCCCAAGCTGGATCATAAAAAGCAATTGTCAGAATTTCCAGTGACTGGTAACTCTGGAAAGGCTATGGAATAATGTCTCTCTGCTCCTTCTCTGACCAGGACCACAGCAGAAGCTTTAATCCAAAATTGATTCTCTAGAAGCAATTTATAGGCTTTCTAGTGATTGTTAGCCTAGTCTTAGATATTAACGATTTTAAAGAAAGATGGAAAAAGAGATTAATAGTCTGAATATTGCAGTGTACACTAAGTGAATGGAATGATATGAAAGAGAGGCTAACCCAAGCTTTAAGAGTCTAAAGGAAGAGCCTTCCCAGTTTGTTCTCTCAGTGCCCAATAGAATATGCACATGAGAAAAGACTGACAGGAGCATCTCAGATTTACAGGAGTGGGCAGCTCAAAAGCCACCAAGTTAAAAAAGCACAAAAGGAATGAGGTAGGTGGGTGGGGGAGAAAAAACCCAGTGCAGTAACATACCGGCAATATTCTCACAGCACTTGCAGTGAAACAAGAATGCAGCTAAATAAGAAATTCTATTTCTCATTTCCTCCCACTGATTAGTACGATTTAATTCCTTGTAATCAGTTAATGGAACAGGATTATTTTCTAACTGACCCTAGCCAAGAACCTTTAAGCCTGCAAAGAAAAAAAAAACTTTTAGATAAAACAAATTAAAATAACAGCTTAATAAATAAATAAATAATTGCTGTATCCATGCCTTAAATGAAGAAATCCAGTCCAAAATCCAGTGCAGTCAGACAGCAACAATAATCTTTATCTAGATAAGAACATCATTCTATTCAGTGAGGAAGCAGTCCTCAATCCATGAACTTTGAAAACATGATCTTGACTGTCAAGCTTTCTATTCTTAGAAGCAGACAACATTGTGATGAAGTATCTGTGGAAAAAAAAGGCAGAACAGATCATAAGGTAAGCTGAATAACTTCCGTCCATCCCTATGTGGTCTCCAAAACCATTGTGAAGTAACATACCTTCTTTTAAAACTGAACATAGTATTTCAAAATTAACCTTACAAGGGTCTCACAGAGTAGTAACATCCACAGTGATGCAAACTCCCTAACAAGCATCTGCAAGCCAATACACACAATACAGCTCCACTGCTGTCCCACCCCAACAGGCCATATTAATGATCAGTATAGCACAGCCATAGTTGGTGAGTACACTGCTACTGTTTAGTAGTGATGAGCACAAGCAAAATCACAGCAACAGTACTATATTTTATTTGCTTGTCACAACTGCATGCACTAGAGACCATAATCTAGGTCCTTTAATTATTTCACTTTTTTACCAATTTCTTACTTTTATCAAGCAGCGTCCTCATCTTCACTCACTTACTTTTACTTATCAAGCAGCGTCCCATCACTCACATTCATTCCCCAACTCATTGAATTAAACATCCAACACTAGAGGGAGAAAAGAAGAGGGACAAGCCTGTCTCTCCTCTCCTCCTAAACAACAAACCTATAAAATAATCACACAATCCTCAATGTTCCTAAAAGATGGATGGAGGGCGGGTAGCAAATTCACGCCAAAATTTGATCCTTTACTCAGTTACACTCACACAAAACCAGTTAAGCCCCTCCTTACTCTTACCTCATTTCCTCCCAAACTTCCTACTTTCTCATTTTACCCCTTCCATCCCCACCACACTAACTTTCTTCCAATATCATCTTAATTCCCATTACTATTCCTACCTGACCCACACCAGAAGATGTCCCTGGACAAGTTGGCTTGTCCTCAAACCTCAACTGTCCATGTCCCCTTAAATAAACACACCACACCAAATGACATTTGGTGACCTTTATTAAACTTCCATAAACATAATGTTATTGAACAATAATTTAATTTATTAATCACAGCATGAACATCCATATAACCATTTACTAGGGCAGCATAACCCTGCTCACCCTAACCAAATAATCAGTGTCCTCACCTCCTCTCACTTAATTTTACTTATCAAGCAGCGTCCCATCACTCACTTTCATTCCTCAACTCATTGAATTAAACATCCAACACCAGAAGGGGAACAGAAGAGGGACAAGCCAGCTTGACACAGGCTGTCCCCCCTCATTCACTCCAAAACCTTTGCCAAACTCTCCATAAACAAACCTAAGTGTACTTTAAAGAGATCCAAGCCAAAATCATTCAGGTGTACTCCATCCTCTCAGAACCAAACTGGATCCCTGTCATCGACATCCCAATCCCCTATCATATAAAGACCTAAAGCAGCCAATTGCCTAACTATCCTAAAATTAGCAAACAGATGAACTCTCTCCAAAGACAAAATGACTGTGGTACTACCTCCAACCACATCCCGTGGTGGTGCAGTGGTAACATTGTTGCCTCACAGCAAGAGGTTCTCCTGTTCGATTCTCGGCTTGAGTTGGGAGTGCCTTCTGTGTGGAGTCTGCATGTCCTCCCCGTGATTGAGTGAGCACTCAAAAGACATGTATTGAATGGGCATGCCTTCATTGAAGGTTGGGAGTCGGGCTGGCAACTTGACACCATAAAAACCAACTGCCAATGATTAGCGGACCAGAGTTCCGCTGTGGTGACCCCTAACTGGGAAAAGCTGAAAGATAAACAACAACTACCTCCAACCACACAATACACATACCTGGGTATGACCTCTTTAAAATAATCAAATCCTCACCTATCATAACTACTAACTGTAGCTCCAAAATTATCCCCAGATCATTACTGGCCAAAATGTTTCATGACAGGGCTAGCCACCCAGCGATGTAAACTTTGGCTCAAGATGATTGTTACTGGTGAAACGACACCCCGACCCCATATACAAAATGGAAAAAGGGGTTGAGGATGGATGGATTACCAGCCAAATGTACCACCAGAATTCTAAGGAGCCCAATGCCACCTGAAACAGCAAAAATGCTATTGCGTGCAATCCAACCTAGCTGCAGCCCCCACCTAATGGATATAAGAATGGCCAAAATGAAATGTCCTTTCCTAGTAGAAGAAAAATTAATTTACTAAGCCAGTCACCATACCCAATTATCTAATAAAAGACAAGAAAGCATTTGATAACCAACAACCCACCCTCTTAAAAGACTTCAATTTATCTGTCATCCCTCTCTAAATCTGATACATTTCCAATGTGCAGAATTGAGTGGAAAACCTCTCTTCCAAAAAAGCAAGACACCCAAATGCTCTCCTCATCATATATCCAAACTAATTACACATCATCTCTTTGCATTCTACTGATTAAGACCAAGTGCCAAGGACTCCCAACATGAGACCACATTGACCTCTTAACCTAATCCACCAAACACAACCAATTATTCCTGTCCTTTCCTAATACTACCTGCCTTACCTTCTCCAACTGATTCATTTTAGATCTATGCAAGCAATCTCCAGTTGCCAGTGCTAATCCCTGCAACGAAACCTTCAAAACCTGTCTTGTCATTAGTCATTGTCTCTCAGTGTTCAAACCATCAACCCTACCCCAACCCTTCAACATGCAAACTACAGTCCAAGATTTATAAAAATCACTTAACCTTGCCACCCTTGCAACTTATAGTAATTGCCGCTAAGTCCATGCTTACTGACAGAACTGCCTTACCTTATTCCCAAGCCTGAACCAAATATTTCAGCTGCACTCCTTCTGACTAAACTCCCTCCTCCTCAGGCAGCTGCAACACGAATTTACAAAACTGTTGCCCTGCCCTACCCTACACCATCCTTTTACAAGCTGCCCAAGATTCCTGTACCATGCATCTGATTCTTCCAGGCCAAACTGACACACCTGGTCTGCCAGCATCATCCGTTTGTACCACTGCCAGATTGCCCCAATGAAAATTAACCCTTTTGTCCCACAACATTTCCTTCCAGACCAGCAATGACAGATAAATTGGAAGTAGCTCCAAATAAGCAACATCCCTCCTCCAATCACCCTTGCATCTTGCTGGCCAGCAAGCTACAAACCATTCCCCGAAAAGAAGCCCCCATCCCTATATTTCTTGCCGCATCTGTAAACAATGTTAAATCTCCATGAACAACCCAATCCACCTGACAAAAAAAAAACATGCCATTAACCTGCTCCAAAAGAACAACCATAATGCTAAATCAGCATGCACCAACTTATTAACCCTCTCCCAATGATATTTGCTCCCCCCATTCAACAAAAAGTCCATGAACCCACAAAAGAAATGTCCCTGGTGACCTGCCTGACATGCAAAATTCAGGAGCACAAAGAGCTCCATGAAATGCTTAATCCATACCTTCTCCTTGGATTTCATCCACCAAATTTTTTCTCTCAAATGTGTTAGGTAATGTACTCCCTGCTGAGTGCCCGCCAGCTGTTGTCAAATCTAATGGAGAACAGTGCTAAACTTCTTAAAAATGGCACAGTCAACCAAACATCCCATGGGTATAGCCTCATGAAAATAAATGTTGTTTCCAACCACCATGCCTAACAATGGCTACTCTTCCTCCTGTACGGACAGTAATCAAAACACAGATTCAATAGCACCTTTCACCAACCATGAATCCTTAAACCTCCAAATAATCTGTACTGCATCATCCAGAGACACATAACTAACCTTAGTGTCCTCTACCGAAATAAAATTGTTAACAAATCTCCCTTCAGGGTAAGACAAATGGTGAATTAAATGAAATTCACAGGGTGACTTCCTAGCAACCAAACCCAAGGGCTAGACCTTAAACATGACAAAGGGTGGGTGATCCAATGGGCCCAGCAACCTGCCTGCAAGCAGCTCCCTCTCTACAAAATCTTTCAATATCTCCTCCTTCCCACACACAGAGCACAACTTTTTGCAGACTGTGTCATCTACCCAACCCTTGATTAATAGAAAATCCATCTGAAAATACTTTAATTCATCTGCAACAGCCAAATTAGGATATTGCCTGACCATGAACTGCACTATCTCAACACTAAGGGTGAATGCATCCCCTGTATACCCCTTTGCCCCCAAAATGACAGTCCTCTTCTCTGCCCATGAAACTTCCCCCTTCCTCTAAAACTCTAAAATACCTGGACTGATGGCAGTAACCCTCCCACCTTGGCCAGAAGTGAACTCAGACTGGGCATGTTGTCTTCCTGGCAGCCACACTGTACCATAGAGTATACCACCAGTACACTTCAAATAAGTGTGGAAAAACCTGCATGTTCTCCACAAACAACAGCCCACTTTAAAGCCCTAGCACACTCCAAACC
The DNA here is from genome assembly GCF_019279795.1 of Protopterus annectens. Lineage (NCBI taxonomy): Eukaryota > Metazoa > Chordata > Ceratodontiformes > Protopteridae > Protopterus > Protopterus annectens. The sequence goes on along the minus strand of NC_056727.1, from coordinate 1,101,414,522 downwards.
ATTCTCCCCCTAGTTTACTCCTTCTGCTACCAACCCCAAAACTATCCATCATAGTGGCCAGCCAGATATCAGGGTGCCTAACTTCCCATCAGAATGACTGGTCCACTGCCTTCTGTTTACAAAACCACTGATCCTACCACAACCAGGTGTTTCCTGCCCTTAGGCATTACACCTCACAGATCAGGAGAATATAAGCTAGAAGCGGTAATGCCCAGGAGGGATCCTTCTCCAACCAAACTGCCATGTAGTAGACAAATCTCAGAACCCAATTTTCCCATATTCGAGCTTGCAACCTACCAACTCTCTTGTGTCCCAACACTGCCAAAGCCAGTAGTAGGTCCCTGCTATTGGTGGTGTCCCATTCCATCAGACATTGAAACACTCCCTCAGCATCAATTAACTCAAAGATATTGATGTACTCACCTTCCCAGATCTTTTGTTTTTACTGACACTGGTACTGGTATGTGAGGGGTCATAAAGACCCCCCCCTTTCACTTGTCCTATACCCTGATTAGTTAAGCACTCTCCCAATCTGATCCCAAAATCCGAACCCACTTTTTACTGTTGCTATTCCAATCCACCTGCTGATGACCTTAAACTCCCTATACCATAAGCTACCACCCTCACTTCATGCCTCTCCTTGTACCTGCCCTACTTCATTAAACTACCCATGGTCCTTCATGACACTAGCCATTTTCCCAGGCCAATGCAGTGACTCATCATCTCTGCCCACACTTGGGCCAGGCCCAAACTGCACCAAGTCTGGCCTGACTGTGTGAACTCCCAACAATGCATCATTACCTGTGACATCTTCATGTACAGTTCCAGCAACCAGGGCTTTCAAAGTGGCATTCTTTGTCAATTGCTGTGCTTGCTTCCCTTGGGTCCTCAACCTGGTCTTTGCTGCCTGCCCCTTCTTCTTCTGACTGGACACACCTGTTCCTCAGCCACAGGAGATTCACTAGTTGGCAATTCCTGGAACAATTCTACGCCTGCAAGACAATAGCTGCTCATCTCTGCCTCAAATTCAGCACCTCCACCATCTGCAAAAGAAAAAAACAAATCAAGTACCTTGCTCTTATAGAATAGCAGAGCCTATTCAAAAGAAACATGACACCAGTCCACTCTAACTAAAACAACAATGCCCCCCATCCTGCCAACCCCCCCCCCACACACACATACTCCAATGAAGGCACTGCACTAACACAAATTCCCCCAATGGCCATCCCCTTAAAAACCCAAATGTCTGCCCCCTTGTACATGCAATATTCAATGTTGCAGTCACCAAGAAATTCTAAAATTTATAGTAACTGTCCAAAGAAACTGTAACTGACAACAATAACAACAACAACAAAAAAGTTTGACTGCGATCTCAAATGCTAAAACTATTCCAAACAGCAATGTCTGCAAGGAAGAAAACCATCAATCAACTAATCCAAAAATACGGTTTCCCCAAGATATGAACAGTAAATTCAAGATCTGATGATGTGCAGTAATTGCTCCATGAAATACTTACTGTCATCTTGAATCACCCTTGAAAAGAGCCTCATTGTATCCATTTATATATTATTCTTTTAAACTTTTTTTAATGCATATATGGTGACAAGGTATGACCTGCTCAAAACAGCCTTAACTTCCAGCAAATATACAATAAAATAAGATAATATCAAATCATGAGTGACCCAATAACGTCTGAACCCATGACAGTGTAATTAGCAGAGAAAAATTGCATTGTTAATTGCGCTACACGCATGGAAGTAAAATCCCTCGATTTAAGATATAATAATCTTAAATACAGATAAACTGTTAAGAATTCATTGTTGAAATTGCAATATCTTGCGATGACATATCCTTACATACAGAGGGACATAAAGATATAAAATACCAAGACTTGCAAGCAGAAACTGGGTGCTATGAGAAAGAAAGCTACCCAGACAATCCAATATGCCCCCAACACTAGAAGGAGCAACCCAAGTAGAGGCATCCTGTGCAACAGCAACAACCCTGTTAGAACCCTCCCACACAGTCCTTCTGCAGAAATGTAATACCATTGAGAGGTACCGACGCAGTTCACTGACCAATGTATTTAATCTTGTATATTAGATATTTGCATAACAAGCAAAAAACAAAACGTTGTTAACATTTACACATGCCTGTGGTGTAATAATTAAATTCACCAACTAAGATTATTACTGAAGCACATCAGTTCCAAGCTTTATACCATTCATGTTGATTAATTATCTGTTTTTTTTTGAGCAGAGTGGCTACATGAAAGGTGGTGTGTGTGTTGTGTGTATCTATGCACATTAGATAGATACACATACACACAGTGAAAATGTGTGGTACGATGGTGATCTGATCCCAGCAAAATAATATTGGGTTGGCAAAGGTTAAATTAAGCAAATCTCCAGCAATTCCTCTGTCAATTTTATACTCTAATCTGAAATTAAAATGTACAGTAGGCTGTAAAGGGTATTTCATGACGAACACCTAACATCATTTCGCTGTAAGGTCTGAACTACTCATATTTTGTGAGCTATTGAGTAATCTCTTTTAACAGTTTTAGATACACCAAAAACACTGAGGTCCACACTACTGCAAAAATCCAAACAGCTGAGAGGTAATCCAGGCAATGAAAACTATGGCCAACACCACGAGACCCCCAGCCCTCACCCCCATCCCTCTCATGGCCATTAATGCTTACTGTGCACACACGACACGCGCACGTTACTTACCTCACATCCCAGCCCACGAAAATGCACACTGAATCGTAGGAGAGCAACCCAACAGCAAGGTGCTGCCTTGCTGTTGGGTTGCTCTCCTAAGATTCAGTGTGCATTACGCACGACACCCGCACGTTACTTTCCTCACATCCCAGCCCACGAAAATGCACACTGAATCTTAGGAGAGCAACCCAACAGCAAGGCGCTGCCTTCACTACTCCACCACCACCGATGGCTGCTACCACAAATGTTCCTGATCCAGCTGTGTGATAACATGATATAGTGCAGTCTGAATGTAAATGTTAGAAGTACAATGCTGAGCACACGTGACTGACTTTTTCTAACTTTGTTAGTAAATGCACAGGTGGCAAAAACTTTTAATTATGTAAGTGCTTCATAATGATGCAATAGATGCAGGGTTCACATTTAGAGAAGTGGCACCTTTGTGAAAATAGAGATACTTACTGTCAACTTTTTACTTCTATAAGACCACAAACCTCAGATAAATTATTTTGTATATTTTTTCTGGGTTTTATCCTTCATGTGATACTTGGCAGTGTGCTTTGTGGCTCATCAGTGATGGCAGTCATTGAATGACACTTCACTTCCTATATCAAAAACTCAAAATTTTGAATGTACAGAGATGCACAGTGAGTCTCAATGTGGTGCACCTTAGTCAGCACTTTGTTCCATACTAAATGTAGAAAATAGATTTGTCATATAGCTCCATGTGTTAATGAAATATGTTCTGAATAACATCACAAGCAGAGCAGGTTTTGCATCTGCATTATGGATAGTTTTCCTTTAGGAGTCATAATCTATTTTTTAAACCTGTTACTAGAAATGCAATTTAAAATGTGATTGTTGCAACACAAGTATGTATAATGGATTCTAAATATGATAAATGTTATCTGTGTCACCCACAGTACTCATAGCACAGATTATAGTAAAAACACACTGCTATGGTCATGATGTAACAAACAGTACTTGTGCAAAAGCATAAGAAAGCACAATTACAACATTGGAGAAACATGAAGACTATAGCCACACAGTTTAAAAATACGTATGATCGTGGCTTCGGTGGACATAGTTTTCATTACTCCAAGTGCATATTGTACTGATATGTGCTGTGCAAAATTCAGCCTTCTATAAACACTGCATAGTCCATTTCTCGATATGTCGTATAACATTATTGCGTCATAATGTCAATGAAAATAACATATGATCACACAAAGTCAATAATTCTAAAAGTTTTTTTTTTCTTTTACAAGCAGGTGGCATGAAGCACTGTTAGTATACATGAATAACTGTAGAGAACTTTCAGTTCACATCCTGTGACAAAAACTCAGAAAAACACTCTGCAAGTGCTAAGGTTTTACATCGGCCTCGCAAATAAACTAAATCTCAGCATGCATCAGTTAGCATTGAAGATATTAGAAAAATCACTGCAATGGAAATTTTTCCACAAGAATGTATATTTGCCTCAAAATGTTCCTTTACGTAAAAGAACATTTCAAAGTCTACATGCAGTCCTTTTCAAGCTTATATACTTCAAGTTACACCTTTGAAATTTAAGGTCTTATGGGACATTAACACCATGGCAGGACTAGCCCTCAGTGTAAATCTTGGGTCTAGATGAATGTCACTGCTGAAGTGACACCCTGACCCCATGTGCAAAAAAAATGGGAAAGAGGGGTTGTGGATGGATGTGACATTCACAGTTAATAAACAGAATAAAGAAGTTTATTTTCCTTATTATCATGAGGTATATTCCAAAGTGCTATCACTCACAGTTTTTTAACATTCTGTGTACCACCAAGGCATTGTATACTACTAAACAAAATTTTCATAAGGACAAGACTGAGTGACAATAACATCATGGAGATTTTCATGTCATATTTGTTTGTGACAATATTCCTGTTATGACTGCTATTAACCATTCTAGAGTACATGCCTAGAGGTGGCAACATATTATGTGAAATGTAACTGAGATATGAAAATTAACTAATTTCCTGAAGTTACTGTGGATCATTTGTAAATACACTGATCATCACATATGGTCAAGTCTTACTGACGCATTTCTCACCTAAAATGGACATTGAAGAAATCATACAAACATTTTATTCCACTGATTGTCTGTGCTTCCTGTTACACAGACTCATTCCCCTGGCTTGTCTGTCATTGTGCATAAGCCAGTATACATGAGATCTGATTTGGGTGCCAATTCCCTGCCGTTTTTCATAAAATAGACACAACAGAGATCCATTTAAAGCATGTAAGTAACATGAGGAGGAGTGCATGATTTCTGGACTCATTAAACATTATATCTAATGGCTGCTGCAGGATAACTTTACTGGATCAAAGCATAAGGCTGAGGGGTGGCATAACTTGGCCAAAACTGTCACCAGTGCAACATAGGTGAATAATGCCGTCTCCATTAGTATGGTTTGAAAAGGCAGAAACGGAGCCTAGTTTGCTGACGAGATTAATATTGTCAAACCCACAATCCACCTATGTTGAGTAAGTGTAGTGTTCTATTACCAGGCAATACAGTACCATGACTTGCTAAAACAAACAGGTGTTCATTATTTTTTTATTTTTCTTCTGTGTAGCTTCTGCAGAGATTAAAGGAACTATGGAGGCACTTCAGGATAGACTACTGTGCCACAGAGGGGCACGGGGTAAGTATGGCTCAGGTATGACTGATAGCCATTTCATAATAACAATGGTTATAAAATTATGTTATCAGATCTGTGACATCAGTCCATAATTGTTTGACACAGTAATACATTAGTATGCATACTCTATATATGTAAACTGTGAACATGTGCATGAATAGCTCTAGCAACATTGCACTAACCGATATTACAGTTAATGTAAATGTCTGTGGGTTCAAATCCATGCAGCAGCTTTTAGTCTGTATTACTTAAATGTTTATTATTCTGCAATAAATAACTTATAATAACATTTTACACATTTCACCTACGCATTTTATGAGATGAAATGTATAAAGCATATGTCCTATCAACAAACTATATGCATAATGTGTATAATATTAATGAGATAAGATTTACTTAACACTCTTATGGCTTCACATTCATATGTGGATATGACAACTCTAGTTATATGGAAATATGTATGGAGTGAGATATATTGCAATTACATGTTATTTATGATATTTTCTGTGTTTTCTCTCTCCTACTCCCTATATATCTCTTTCTTTTTTCCTTTTAATATCATTTAAACTGTAATTTCTGCTGTAATATGAACAACTACAACATGGAGAACTAGACCAGTCATGTGGTCTGAGACTGCCATACCCCGACAGATGGCTGCAGCAGCACAACCAGGCAGCACAGACATCCAGTACTTCTGTCACAACCTTGCCTATGTTGCTTCCTGCATCATCTACCTCACATAGCTCTCCACTGGGGGACAGGTGCACTGGCAAACACTGGGAACATTGACAGTGGGGGTAGTGACTATGTCACCCGACAAGAGCTGACAGGACCAATAGAGGAGAAAATAGAGTGGGCTTTGGTGCCCACATCTTCATAATGGCATGAATCTTGCAGGGGGATAACAAAATGGCTGTCCTATCTAGCACTACCCAAGGTGTCCCCATTGAGAAGGCAAGGATAGGATTCCCACTGTACTGATGTTTGATGGGAATGCATCTCGGAAGTCCCATGACTATCCCAAATCATGGTGCCTCCCAACCTTTTGTGTCCATCACCATCCATCTTGTATGGCCTATATGTCTACATCTGATATCTAACCTGCTTTTATTCCTACCTTCCACAATAGTCCTCTCTATTAAAAAAAAAATAATAAAAATGGCACCTGCCCACTCCCCCACACAAAAAATGTCCTGTACTAGGTCTCCACTTTGCATATGTGTATACATAACATACCTGATTTAGTCAAATTAGTCACATGACAAAGTTGTTGTCACACATCCTTTATGTAGTGACTATCCAAATTCTTCAAAAGCTGTGTAGAAAAACAATATTAGCTTGTGAAGAAGTGAATAGCTATGGTGCTCTTCCACACCATCCTTCATATTCCTTAATAATCCCACTGGTGTTCTACCCTTGGCTTGCTCCCCATTTTCACCTCTGTCCTATCAGCCTCATTTCATACCTTTAATCTGGTCAAAAAATAGATTTGCACACTGCACACATAGCCAGATATAGCCCATAAACCAAACTGTCTGGTTTTGTCCTCAGCATTTGCATGACACTTGGCATTGCACAGCAATGGTAGCTGATGATATGTGACAGTTCATGCCCTTTGGCAAAAACTGATGAATTTTCCTTCAACCTCATTAATATGGTGCTTGTTGCACTCCTGTTTTAGCTCAGTTCTGTGACAGAAATCAATACTGATAGCAATATGAGGAGACAGATATTCTTATATGTACAACAGGCTCCAGGGTTAATGTACGCCAATTAAGATGTTGCAATCCTCGTTACTGTTATGAAGTCTGATGTACATATCAATTCTCCAGTTCTTTATACGTTTCTCAATGACCCTTCAAATGTGTGAGATTTGCCAGCTGAAAAATGAAATTCTTTTGGTGTGCATTAGATAATGCTTTGTTCTAGAGAATGCGGATGAAGACTGTCAGGTGTTCAAACTCAGCACTACTTCAAACCTTAGATGAAGTTTTCTTTCTCATAACATTTCCTCGTGAGAGGTACTAGATAGATACCCTAGTCTCCCATCAGTATACTGGTTATTCTTTAACTGGTCTACCAGTATCCCTCCTTTTTTTCTTATGTTTTGAACACTTTACTATAATCAGCATGATAAAAGTTGTAATGATAACACACAAAACATTTACACAATGCACGCATGGGCAGTTATAGCTCAGAAACATAAATGTCTAAATGCCTGTACTCTTCCACTGAGCAAAGCATGGTACTGAGCACCTTAGACCACTGCTACTTCCTGTTCTAAGTTAAAAAGAATCAAAGCATAATTATGAATGTGCTACTTTACCTCCAACATGACAAAGACTTGCCAATAATACTCCCACATACAAAAAACAGAATTTCATTCAATGATCTTGAAATGAACAGTAGGAATGCCTGGCTAGCATTCCACTAGTTTACACCTATAAATATCACCCATCATATAACTCCTCAATGCACATTAATGTGACATGCATAGATATCATTAACAGCACATCAGTTTATGGGAACAATATGATGCATGAGTTACGTATGTTGCTATAGTATGTTGTGAATTGTGATCAACACATTGCTGTTTTCTGTGTCTGTTACACTGCATTAGATATTCACCCAAACATACGTCATGCAAACTGCATCTTTGTGCTATCTGACACCTACAACATGACTTCTCCTGTGGCATTCACAGTTAATGTAATGCTGTCTAGATTGTGTACTTAGAGAGGCAGGTATTTGAATCCAGCAATGGCTAACTTCTGAGACTATATGTGTGACTATAGTTAGAGATATGTTCTGTTAATCCAGCAGATCTGGTCTGTACACTTCCACTCAGTGGAAATATTTACACAGGGAGAGAAATTCCCCAGACATTTCAATCTATTTCAGGCCAAACATTTAATTTACAATGCAGTGATGATGCCATCCCTTCAGATGTACTCTGTTTCACAACTGTAGTCTGGCTTCTCTGGTAGCATGGGCAATTAATGCAATAGCTTTCTGGATATGGATAGGATGGTGTTTAAATCCAGCAATGATTAATTGGTGAGAGTGGGTGTGACAATAGTGACATTTAGGATTAGTTTGCCTAACTGATAGAATGTGTAAACTTCCACCCAATTGAAACATTAACACAGAAGGAAGGCTGCCTCAACTCTTTCATTACCTTTTAAGCAAAGTGTCTGCCTTGCAGCTCAATGATGATGTCATATCTTCAAATGTGTTGTACTTATACTTGTAGTAAGACTTCTCCTTCAGCATGAGTGGTTGGTACCCATATCCATAGAGTTTGTACCTAGAGAGGCAGGGATTCAAGTCTACAAAATGTAACATATATGCATAAGGCAACAGTGGCAAACAGGACTGGTCTTCCTAGCAGATGGTGAAATGGCTGAATTACACTTATGTGAACATTAACACTGCTAAATGATTTTGGGCCCTAAAGGTACATTTTAAAGGGTATGAAATTCAATATCAATTAATTCAGACCTTGAAGTGTGTGCTTTATTGCAGGTGTACTTTAATGTGTCCTCTGGCAGAAATAATTAATGGACATCTCTCTAGAATGTAGAAGGTTCAAATACAGCAAAGTGTAACTACTGTGGTTGTATAATAGATAATCAAAATTATCTGGCAATGGCTTTATCAGCAGATGAGATGTGAGTAATTCAATGTAGGGGTACACTTTCATAGCTACAGGAGTTTGCTCACTCACGCACACATTTTAGGTGAAAAATATGGCCTCATCAATACAAGTGAAGTCATCCTTTCAAGTGTATGCTTTCTGACACGTTTTACTTGTGATTTCTGCTCTGGCATCAACAGTAAATGATCAGCTGAGTAGAGTGTGTACCTAGATAAGCAGAGATTTCAATCTGGTAGTATATTTGTGTAATACAAAATTAACAGACAAGACTGGCTTACTGAACAAATGCTGATATGGCAGACTTATACTTGTGGGAACAAGAACATGGATAAAGATTTTTGAGCCCGCAGACTACATTTTAGAGGAGGCATAACCATTTTTCAAAACGATGCTGATGTATTCCCTTCATATGTGTCCTTCATGACTCTTCAGATGTGATTATTGTAGTGAAGTTTGAGATAGGTGATGGTCAAGTCTGGCAAGGTATAACTACTGTGTGTGTTAGAGAATGCTAACAGGCAGTTGACTTCTCCAAAAGAAATGTTTCCAATTTCACTTATTAGAAGCACTTACAATTGAGTGAGAAAGGCCAAGTTTTACATTCCCTTTAATAGAAACAATATGCATGTAATCAGAATGCTCCGTTTACCCCTTCAAATGTATTCTGTCTAACAACTTTGATATGGCATCATTAGTTATTCCACAGATCAATGGTGCAGCAGTTAGCATTGCCACCTCACAACAAGAGGTTCTCTGGTTCGATCCTTGCCTGGGGTGCCTTCTGTGCGGAGTCTGCATGTCCTCCCTGTGGTCGCGTGGGTTTCCTCCAGGTGCTCCGGTTTCCTCCCACATCCCAAAGACATGCTGTAGGTGGCTTGGACACTCTAAATTGGCCCTAGGTGTCTGTGTGTGCGTGTGTTCCTTCTGTGGAAGGTTGGGCGCCGGGCTGGCAACTCGACACCGTAAAACTCCACTGCCAATCATGAACGGACAGGTGATCTGCTGTGGTGACCCCTAACCGGGAAAAGCCAGAAGAAGAAGCTATTGCACAGATCAAGAGGAACCAAAATAATCCACAAGTATCCAGACTGCAAAACAATTCCAATAATAAAGATGATGAAGCCAGCCAGAAGGCTAAAACACAGTTTTAATCTAAAAATCTTGAAAGTAACAAATCCACTTGGTTAAGTAACAAATCAAGTCAATCTAGCATACAGGTCTGTGAAGACTGTGCTTGATGAACTGCTGTTATTCTACTCCATTTCCAAACCCCTCTATGATTATTTGAGAGTAGAAAATCCACTACTACCTAAGATTTTTGGGATTCCTAAAATTCATTCTAATCAGGAAGACCCACCGCTATGTCCAATAGTTGCAGCAAGGGGGTCTGTGACTGAACCCATAGCAAAATATGTTGATGCGAGACTTAAGCATCTTTTTGATAGATTTCCCCACATTTTAAAAGACTCTTGGGACCTTTTGTGCAAATTGCAAACCATGGTGATACCAAACGATGTTATTTTGGTGACTTGTGATGTGAACAGTCTCTTCACAGTAATCCCACAAGAAACTGGCTTGGATTGGTTTAGAGACATAATTTTTAAATATAGTGATCTTCATGATGATGAGAAAGAAACAATATGCAATTTCATGGAAATAGTGCTAAGTAACAATTTTTTGACATTTGAAGGTGAATTTTACAAACAGAAACAGGGGGTTGTGATGGGCGCTGCATGCGCCCCCTGTTTGCGAACACAGTCATGTTATGGTGGGAACTGAATGTTTTGTTCAAATTCCCACTATATAGGTTTTGCCTGGTCTACTTTAGATTTTTGGACAATTTATTTTTCTTGTGGACAGGCACTAGAGAACAGTCAGAAATGTTTTTTTTAATTTTATGCAAAGTAGTTCTGACTTTTTGAAGTTTTCATTTAAACAGGATGTGAAAGCGATGAATTACCTAGATATTTTATTTTTTAACAAAGGTGATGCTACTCTTGCTACTAGAATTTTTAGGAAACCTACATTTTGTAACCCATATTTGCATTACATGAGCTGCCACCCAATTTATCAGAAAAAGGGGGTAGTTAAGAGTCAGCTAATCCGAGCTTCACGTCTCACTTCTTATTCTTCTCATTGTTTAGAATAATTTACAGTAATTAAAACAATGTTTATTGATAGGGGATATCCCATAGACTTATTGGAGAAAATTATAGGTGAAGTTTGGGTTGGGAGACAGGATAAATATGTACCCATTATTAAACATGGAGTGACAAGCATGGTCAACACAATGGAAAACAAAATGACTAGAGTATTAACACTGAATACAAATATGGTGTTGCATTACACAACTGATATTAAAGCTATTGAAAAGATTATCAATAGAAACTGGATGTTGTTACAAGTTGATAGTAACATTTGTCATTTATTTAAATCTCCACCATTTTTCACATACAAAAACAGGCAGAATGTTAAGATGATGTTGGAAAGAAGTTGTACGAGCAGGGGTGTACCTATGACTAGAAAATGTCACCAATGTGCATACTGTTCCTATATTAATGTGAATAAGGACAATGGAGTTTTGAACATTATTAATCATTGGGACACAGTAAAATGTTTAAACTGTAAAGCAGAAAAAAATATTTATCTTGCTACTTGTTGCACATGCAGTGCATTTTATATAGGCAAGACTAAGAATAGTTTGAAACAACGAATATATCAGCATGTATATAGCATAAGAAAGGGGGACAATAGAAGTGCACTGGCACGGCATGCTGTGTGTTGTCAAAACTTCAATAAGTTTGTTTTTTTGATACTTGAACAAATTACAACAACACCATTTTCAGGAGACTGGGAGAACATTTTAGTGCACAGGGAAATGTTGTGGCAGATTAGGTTAGGTGCAACTAACCCACCAGGGTTAAATGAACACATTTCTATTTCAAGTGAATTGAAAAAACATTCTCTTATATTTTAAAGTATATGAAGCATCTATTATATTCAGTACTATAGCTGTAACATCTAGTTGCTGTTGCTTTATTTCTGTTTTTGCTATGTTTAATTGGTTGATTGGTTCTATTGACGGTTTCAAATGGGTGTCTTTGTATTGTATTTAAAAGTTCTTACTTCACTATTTGTCTTGGTTCTGAGGATGTCTTAATGTAGACGAAAGCGCTTAACCAAGTGGATTTGTTACTTTCAAGAATTTTAGATTAGAACTGTGTTTTAGCCTTCTGGCTGGCTTCATCATACTTTTTATTTTGTTCACAATTAGTAGTAACAGATCTTAATGTGTGACATTCTAAATAGCAGTCACAAAGTGTTATGTGACCTGTTTTCTAATATTTTATTATGGTTTTTGCATGAGTGGGTGATGTTCCTACAGTAATTGCTGTACTTCCTTATGAATACTTATGCTCAGCAAAATGATGTATTCCACTGCACATGTTTAGCAGAAAACACCAAAAGTAATCAATGTTGTGTAATAGATTGTATTTATTTATTTACTTATTGACATTTGTTGATTGGGAATGACCACTTGGTCAGAAACCCATTTTCAGTGGAGGCCCGGGGAGAAAACCTCCAGTTACAGATCAAACTTTTACAACAAGATAATATTTACAATAGTAAAACAGTGTACAACATTTTTTTATACAATTTCCTAGTGACTAGTAATACACAGGGTAGAAGATTTTGTACAATCTGGTTAGGTGTTAGTAGTACACATACATTATTTTTAAAGGCATTCATTGCATGGATGAAAAAGACAGTAGATATGTTCTCAATGAACAGTTCATTTATGCACTGCAATAAATGGGAAATTTAGGATTTAGCCTAATAATGATTATAGAAACAACACGGTGAATTGACATTCATTGACTGATGTAGAAAAGTCAGTACAGTTCACAGGACTTATAAATTATTAGTTGAAATTAAAAAGTCATTCTCTGGCAAAAAATGCTGATAATCTGCTTCTGATAATATGGCTGCACTGATGGCAACACAATAGAGGAAGTGTCTAATGCACAGAGGATGCCAAGATTGTTACAGACCAGTGTCCACATGTTGTATATAACCTCCAGCAGTTTCTACAGTTCACTTACTACCTGATTGTACTATTGCACCTGTCTATGAGGTATGCTGCATGTTGTTCTCCAGGTTTTAAGATGCATTGCATAATGTTCAGCTCAGCAACTGCCTTCAGAAGTGTACTTTGTTATACTCTATTAATTGTGCATGCGTGGCAGCAGCAGGTAGTACACATGCAATATGATACTTACATAGGTACAGGTACTTTAAACTCCAGTCACATGTAATAAAGTGAAAAGGTGCATATAACAGTGGTCATTAAAACAATGCTGACATCAGACACACTTGTTTTAAGCTTACTTCACCTAGGAGGTAATTCATAAGTGGCGTTCCTTTCACTCATGCATAAACATGTCCATAAGCATACATTAACATGCATGTGCACGCACAACAGATGTTACTGGGCAGTCTACATGACTTGTGTTTACTAGGATTTCCATCTTAGTGTGCTTTACTTGACATCTCCCTCATCTCCCATGCATTTATATCTCATCTGTTATATATTATAAATCTGTGCCAGCATATTACAGCATGATCTTTCATTCCTTTTCTGTTTTTTAATTTCTCCAAGTCTTCTGGTTTCTAATACCGTGATGAGAATGGTCTCCATTCTTAAGTCAAAGTATGATTAAAGTTCATGTTCAAAGTTCAATGTGGCAAATGATCGACTTCAACAATTGGCTAAGTTTCTGGTGCCATTCTAAATGGATCCAGTATCTGTCTGCCTGGGATGACATGGTCAACAGACCACGATGCTTTGCCAGAGATGGCCTGCACCTGTCACCCCTGGAATTCCGGATACTGGCTAAGGTTCTTGCCGCCCCTATAGTGCCTTTTTTAGGCAAGGTTCAAATGACAAATTCACCACCATAATAGGAACAGGCAAGCAAAAACTGAGGGTGATGCTACTCAATGCCAGAAGTCTAAATCTCAAAATGCACTCACTCGAGGCACTCCTTAAAATGGAGAACATCGATATCTGTGCAGTGACTGAGACCTGGTTCAAGGCTCCAGAGAGCACCCCTGCACTACCAGGCTATAACTCATACCACACTTTTCGGCCATGAAATCTGGACCAGAACACCAAAGGCAGAGGTGTGTCCATATTCATTAAGGATATCCACACTTCCAGGCTAGTTGCTCAGCATAATGCAGCTGAGGTTATCCAAGTGCAACTAACTCTGGGCAAAACTGCAATCCAAATTGTAGCATGCTACAGATCACTCACCATGCCCCAGGATTCCCACTCCTCTTTTCTTGATGCACCGGAAAATATCAGGCTTCAACCAAACACCCTAATAATGGGCAATTTCAACTACCCCACCATTAACTGGGAAAACTACTCATGTACCCACTCCTTCACTCAACGCTTTCTGGAATTCATAAACTCCAATGCCGTCGATCAACTTATCCACACCCCCACCAGGGGCAACAATATCCTAGATCTAGTCATTACCAATATGAGTGACTGGTGTTCCACACCTGAAGTCAATGTCTCATTGGCCCGATCCGACAATAAGCTAATTACCCTAGATATCCACATCCTGCCTCCACCCCCCATTAAGGAAATCATGGTAAAAAATTTCTCCAAAGCCAACTTTGTGCTTTAAGACAGAAGTGGTGAACTTCATGACACCCATGCAGATGGACAATACATTTACGACTACTGAATCCTACACAATTGCACTTTATAAGCACTTACATGAGTGCATGGATCCTGCTATCCCAAACAGAACCAAGACGCTATCCTCCAAAAAAAGGAAGCCAATCTGGTGGTCCCCTGCCATAAACAAACTGTACAACAGAAGGAAGAAACTCTTGCAAAAGAGAGTAAAATCCCATGAATGGAGGAGCTCCCTGGTCAGCCTCAGTAAGAAGCTGTGATCCCTGATAAAATCCTCCAAAGCTAGTTACGAAAACAAAATCGCCACTGATTCTAAAGACAACCACAAAGCATTCTATAGCTATGTCAAGAATCTCAATGGCAACACTCAGATCTGCTCTGAGTTACAGCACAATGGCACTAAATATACAGACCCAACTGATACTGCCAACATCCTGGCAGATAGGTTCAGTGCTAACTTTACCCCCCTCTCACCCCCTATAGAGCCCATCTCTATACCTGAAGAATGCAAAGTTCCTGTAATCATGGCTGCACAGGTAAAAACCACACTCTCCAAAGCCAAGAACACAGCATCCATGGGACCAGACAACATCCCAGGCTGCGTTCTACACGAACTACAGAACGAACTGGCACCCCACCTAAGTATCATGTTCAATCATAGCCTCACCTCAGGCTTTGTGCCTGCTGAATGGCGCACAGCAACGGTTATCCCACTCTACAAGGGGGGAGCCACCACGGACCCCGGGAACTACCACTCCATTAGCCTGATGAGCCTGGTCTGCAAGGCCATAGAACGTATCATCATGGAACTTATAAACAAAGACATTGGTAATCTCCAAACTCTGGGTCCCACCCAGTTCGGGTTTGTAAAAGGCAGATCATGTCTCCTAAACCTGATAGACTTCTTTGAAGCAGTCACCAAAGCCATCAACAAGAGTAATGTGGTTCACACAGCCTATCTAGATCTTGCCAAGGCTTTCAACACCATCCCCCACTCTGGAATTATAGATAAACTCACTAAACTAGGTATAAATCCCTATGTCACAAGATGGGTTGCCAACTGGCTCACTGACAGAAACCACAATGTGAAAGTAGCAGACTCCAAATCCAACTTCAGACCAGTGACAAGTGGAGTACCACAGGGTTCAGTCCTGGGTCCTCTCCTGTTTGGTATCTACTTCAATGAAGTACAGGCTAACACAGAAGGTCTTTGGCTAACGAAGTTCGCAGATGACTGCAAACTAGGAGCCATAATCAAAACTCCTAACGATGTGGACATCCTACAAAAGGGCCTCACTGAGACAGATGCCTGGTGTCAAAACCATGGCCTCAAGCTC